>NC_052516.1:17284701-17487974 GCF_014356525.2 Nilaparvata lugens
TTCTATTCCAATTTCTTTCAAAAATTATAGAAAAATAGAAATCCTTTTTAAAATAAGTAATTTCATTGGAAATAATTCTGAAATAACCTTTCAATATTATTTATACCAGTACGAGTAGGTCTGACCTAAACGTGTAGGCTAACTGAAGCATGGATAAAGTCCAGGATGGTTTAGTTATCAAGTTTTAAAATGTCATTTCAGGTATTTTTAATTGTGTTTCTCTTACGGTAATCTCTAAAAATTATTTCATTGTTTCAAAAATACATTCTAAATCAATTATACGACTTGTGTACTCAAGTATTTTGATATAATAAAGAGAAAAAATGGCGGCTGAGAATAGTTTGTCTATTTGCCTTGCTTTTGTACAGTCACTGTCAAAAGTGAAAATAAAATATTCTGGCAAACTGACAACATTGCAAAGCTAGAGAGAGATAGCGCTATCTGTTTTGTTGTATGATAGAAAAGGACAGCAACAGTATTGTCAATTGTACACTGCCATTATAACGTGGACCTCTCTCTAGGAGTGATGACTATTGTAAATTCATGGGATAGGGAGTAGATTGTGGATGTGGGATAACCCTTATGATTCAAACAGGACATTCATGATAAACCTCATGGGACAGTTGATACTATGTAGATTGACAACCCTCATGAACAATAAGTTGACTCAGGACATTCATGAAAAACTCAGGTAATAGGTGGTAAATTCATGTTAGCAAGTTGGTATTCTAGAGGGACGGCTGTAACGAATTTTTAAGATTGAATGAAAAAGACTAAGAAATTGTCAAAAACCACAGATTTATTGCTGAGTTTATCAGAGATTGACAATGGTGTAATAACCGAAACCGGTCTTTCTAAGTATCAATTAATCTGTGGTTTTTGACAATTTCTTAGTTTTTTTCATTCAATATGAATAATTACCACAATATCAACTTTTCAACTACACAAAAAGTGAAAATTTTTAAGATAGGGAGTGAATTCAATTCAATCTATTATTTGTCACAGTCTAAACAATAGTATGCATTGACAATAGTCATGTACATTAAAAACATTAAAATTTTAACATTCATATACAAAGTTAGACTAGATAATTTTAAAAATGGTGAAAATATAATATATAAAAACTAATAAATAATATGTCAGTTGCAGCTCATACTTATATGGAAACAGTCATCAATAAAATCTGAAAACATGACATTACACTCGAAAGTAACACGATAGATTCTTAACTCTTTACGGTGGAAATTGGATAAACCTTATGAACAATAAATTGACTCGAAGACATGTATAAAAAACTCATAGGGCAGGTGGTACTAAATATATTGACAAACCTGAGACGAAAAACATACAACAGCAGTTGTAGATGGAGAAAAAACTCAAACCTTAGCATGCAGAAGTGAGCAGACATATGGAGGCAGACCGATGTCTGTGTGCGTTTCAACATTATTTCACACATGGATTTTTCCTCCGTCTGTCTGCAGACTTCAGTCCGCTGCTGTGTGCGTTCGCTTTTTTGAACCAATAATTTGACTAATTACATTCATGAAAAAACTAATGGAACAGGTCACTGGTGGTACGATATTATATGAACAACTCTTATTAGTTCACTGAAGACATTCATAAAAAAGTCATGGGATGAGTAGTAATACAGGGTGATCAAGAAGTCCCTCCGCAGTGAACTATATACTAAAAAACACTCCATCATTCAAAAACAAGTATTTATTACAATAGCAAGTTTTAATTTATTGAATTTACGTGTTCATTCATTGCTGTAGAGGGGGAGGAAAGTGGGAGTAACTTGTCGAATGGGTTTCTAAACAGAACACAATCTTCAGCTAAAACAGAACGCAGGTACTGCGGAGAGACTTTTTGATTGTCCGGTATATTTATATGGACAACCTTCATGAGCAACTGATGAATCACGAGTTAATTACAAGTTAACCTATGAGATAGGTTGTTTGGTGTACTTTAAATATACGGCCACTATGAAGTCATGAAATAGAGAGTTGATTACAAGTAAACTAATGGGATAGGTTGTACGTTTGGAATATTTTAAACATAAGAACACTATAAAATCATGAAACAGATTGTAAATTCAGGGTATTCTAGACGAAGGACTGTTGAGAATTAAGAATTCATGAGATTGAAGGTAAATTGGGGGTGTTGTAGATGGACAATTCTCATCAACAACTAAAGTTCATACAGAATTACTTTTGACTTGGAGGTACATGCGCAGCAGAGAAAGGTAGGGATACAGCGGCGGCGATGTTGCCGTTCTAAACCGGCTAGCGTCCTCTAATTTCTATTGAGTGTTCAAGTGTTCATGCTACATCGATGTTTCCTGTCTGGAAGCACTGCCTCATCACTGAAATTGACTGAACTACCTCCATTTCTCTGCGCCGCATATACCTCCAAGTCAAAAGTAATTTTGTACCGACTATAATGAACTACAAGTTGACTCAAAACATTTAAAAAACTCGCAAAAATTTCATGTGACTGTATTAGTAAATCAGAGATCTGTAAGTAGTAAATAGATCTGTAGAAAATCCATAAATAATAATCAAACCTTATGAAATCATGATACAACAGTTTTCAATTTCGGCTTACTATAGCTCTGCAAAGATTGGCCCATTAGTTGGGATGAACGAGTTAATAATAATATTTACAACTGAATTTATGAGATTGGTTTGATTGGGAGTATTCTTGATGAACAAACATAATAAAATCATGAGATTGTAAATTGAGGTAATTCTAGAGACGACTGTTATGTACTCATGAAATAGGTTGTGAATGAATTTACACCTGAATTTATGAATGGATTTATGAGATGGTTGTAAATTGAGGACGCATGACTACTATTAATATAATGAGGTTGATTGAATTAGGGACATTATAAATAGACAACTGTTATCAACAACTGATTAAAAAGTTACCTAATAAGAAAAATCATGAAATTGGCTGTAAATTGTGGATAAGCCCACTTCAGACTTACAACCTTTATAAACTCATATAAGTTCATTCTAGATGTAAAACAGTTTGAACTCTATGAGATTGTAAATTGGAGATACTCTCTAGATAGTCTGTTACAGGGTTATTCAGGATATACAACTGTTAAGAACTTATAAGATAGGTTTCTATATCAGGGGTAGTCTATAGAAATATTGCTTTCATTAACTCATTAAATTATTATTTGTGAATTGAGGCTATTATAGATAGGTTGTAAATCAAGGGTATTTTATCGATGAACAATAATTGTTAAGAAAACTCTTAAGATCGGTGTTGTAAAATTGTGGGTACTTTGTAACATTTGTGATTGTTTGTGAATTAGGAGTATTATAAATTCTCAATAATAAATCTAAGATTTGAAATTTCCAATCAATGTGTTTGCATGGTGGAATTTTAATAACTTATATAAAGTCACACTCTAAGATTCTGTTTCAATAAAGTAGTTACATAAGAATTAACATGGCTTATGTACAAATAGAATTGAATAAATTTTCAATCGAATTTCATCTTCGGTCTGGTTCGATCTCCGATCTTTATCGATTGGTGCTAAAATTTTTATTGAAGCTTGTGTTGTGGATTTGAAGCGTTAAACTGACTAAATATATTTCCAAATTAATTGAATACGAGTAGATTATTAAGCCCACTCAACTAACTTTATTAAACATTGAGATACAATTTTTTGAGACTGAATTTTTCTATGCTCTCTAATTAAAAATTAACTAAAATGTTCTAGTGAATTTCTCAAAAATATTTATTAATTGTAGCTTTATAAGGAATTTATAAGCTATTTTAAAATGATTTAACACTAATAGCTGTCCTGTAGTAAGTATATTCCTTTCTACCACAATACTATGAACAGGATAATCTAGTTCTCGCTTCTTTGAAGAAACTAAAAATTGTTATTACATAAGTAAATTATTTTTATTTAATTTTAGTGATCTACTTGTAATTACTGTAAATGTAAATAGTAATAGAATCGAATAATTGTCATAATCATTGTAGTGACTTCTGTAATAAAGTTTTATAAAAAATAAAATTGTGTGACAGTTCTTGACTCCTTATTTACTTCGACATAGTCGCAACTATGGTGAGATTATCTTTATACTTTCAACAATATATTCATCTATATTATAACGTACATAAATAACTTCAATGTAATTAGTGCTGACAGATTGAAGTGAATCTGACTGTAGAATGTTCTTGAAGGATAAAATGTTTACCATGTTGTGTTCACTCAGAAATCAGAATGTATGAAAATTGACATTTCAGTTGCCATACTTCATGTCAGCTATATTAATTTTTTATTCAGGTTGAGAACATGGTTCAAGGTCGTTTGTTCTTGAACAAAACTTCTATAAAATAATAATCAACCGATGAATTTTATCTCTTTTGAGGGCAAATAATTATTAGGCAATATCTATAAGAATTCAATAAGATTGGAAACAATGTTATTCAATTAAACATAGTATCATACTAAAATCATATAAATCATTTTGATTTCCAAGCCTTTTACTATGATTTTCCGATTTTTGAACTAGATTTTTCTAGTTGGAGCTATCTGCAAGAACATGTGTCAGTTTACTATCATTATTTTATTTTTTCTCTGTCTTGTAACCCATGTCAGAGGTATTTATTAAACATGAAAAAACATTTACAATATGGAAAAAATACCTTTACATACTTTCATTAATTCCCTTAAACTATCGTGTAGCATCCCATTATAGAGTCTATGTGTCTTATTATAAATATTATAATCTGTCACTTACTGGTACTAGTCAACATGTGAAATAATAGCTTCTATCATTACTGGTTCTATTCTATTATAATAATAAATGTTATTATTCATTATTTCAAATGTATTTCACTCACAAAAATGCTTTGATATTCGAGTATTGCCTTTTAAAATTCAAATTTGTTTCATCCTCTTCATAGTTCATTAAATTTTCTATTGGAAACGCGTCCAAATATTGGTCTGGATTCTGGTAGGTACCCTAATTAGAATCTACCGGGAAATAAAATATTATGGCAGCTAATTTTCAACGTTAATCAATATTCATAATATTATTGTGGTTTGCATTTTCCAAATTAATCATCTCTACTGTAGACCAAAGAGTAGCTACCACTATAAAAGTGGTCCACTTTACTACGATAAAAATGTGTCACAATAATAATATTAGGCATGTTGGTCTTTGGGATCAACAACCTTCATCCCCTTTCCCGACAGTTATTTGGTGCATTCTATTTATAGATATGAGCGTGACTTGAGTCTTTTTTGTAGACCTACTATTGCGAACCTCTTCTGTCTCTATAAAGAATATCTCTCACCGACCAATGGGGAGGATTTGACTAGGAAATAAGGTGAATCCAGTACCAACCATCCTACTGATACCAACAGGCATTCAAAAATAATGTTCTATAGAGAAAACCACTTCGAACTGTCAGAATTGGTTGAATAGAAAGCAATATTATGTTATTATAAGGATTGCTGAAAGTTTCAAGTGACTCCACTATAGCCGTATCGATTGGAGTTGCGCATTTAAACCCTGTTATTCTGACCTGGAGAGTAAATTCATACCTGACACTTGGATCAGTCAAGCTTTCACCTACTTGTACGTTTGAGAAGATATAATTGTGCTCTATTTCCTTGTTTTATTATAACTTTTTAAAACTATTAGAACCAATTTTCATAATGGCTATCAGATTGATATCAGGAAAATCTATAGATCAGTTTCCATCAGGTGTAAGAATAAAATATAGAAAAATGTGATTGATATCAATAGGTTATGAAGAGAGAGTTTCAGTGAATGGAATAAGATGAATAAAAAACATTATAATAGAATATTAATAGAGAAGGTACCTAAGTTTAATAGGTGATAAATTTTATCCGCCAGTAAAGACGTTTCAAATCTTGGCGCTATATTTTCAAGGGTAGCTTGATTGGCATTGCATTGCCAGATGATGGGAATTCAGTTAAATTCAAAAATTAAGAGAAAATAACGATTTTTTGGTTGAAAAATATTTATTGTAGATAGATATTTATGTATAATTCACCTTTTAATTTTATAAATAGACTTATTCAATCTATAATTCTTTCAAATTATCAATGTGTAGTTCTGTGTGAAGCTAGGTTGATACTAACTTGAAGTGAGTTATTCTCACGTATCAAAATACATAATTTTTTATTCTAGTTGAATATTTTCGATTTTATTCCCTGAGAATTATTCATTTTATATTCTATATTGTTTTTAATCAGGACTGGCAAACCTGTGAGCTCACAATAGTACGTTAGTGAATACGCGCTTGCTATTGGTTGATATCATTTCAAACATGTAACGTACGTTTTTGTGTGTTTTGAATGCCGCAGAGGCAGAGACGGCTGATATTTTGGATGATCAACACTCATAGGCTCTGCTGTTTCGTTGACATGCCTTTTAAAAGATTTTAATGTTTATCAATTTTTAACTTTTCTGACATTGTTTTAACCATTTTATGTAATATAGATAGTCGTAAATATTTTACCTTCAATCGATTTTGTTTCGCGAGTGATTAGATTTTATTTATCCAACATGACTTCCATCGAACCCAAGGAAGCTGATCCAGAAATACCCGATATTATTGTGGATAATACAACTGGTACAACTTATATGAAAGGAAGGTTCTTTGGAAAGGTGATTATTATCTAAAAATTTTATCTATCAAACTATTTATTTCAACCTCCAATCTTACTGTCACTTCCCAATAAAGTGTAGAGATACCTAAGTTACGCCATTACTGTTTGACAAACAATTTTGACAATCTTCTTTGTTCCCTTTTTTCTAGATAATGCATTCCAATTTGAAAAGTTGAGCCTATTTCTACAATCATTACAATTTTGTTTACTAGTACCGAAAGTAAATTAGCCTATTTTTCATTAGGTATTTATTTAAGTGCAGTCTTGGTCACTTTGATTGATTCGTCACTTGCCAGCAACATGTCTGTACAGACAATAGTTTTTTACATTTTAGATTAGTAAAATAAATAGTGTTTTTGTTTTGAAATTTGTTTGTAGAAATAATTTATTCTGTTAAATTCTTTAGTTTATAAATACTGTAATAATACACTTATTAGAAAGTTCGTTGAAAGATTCCAAAATAGTTGAACTCTTGTAATTATTTTCGCTCGCATTTTTAGCTATAGGCAGACAGTTTGATTATTTTCATTTTTTAATGTAAATCAAATCCTCAGCTTATAATATGGGTTTCATTTTCTTTGTTAACGCTTTATTTTTTTTTTAGTTTTATCAGTTTTACACCTAAAGGTTTTGTTTGCTAATAGGCCTATCCAATTTGTTTTACTAATTGTATTTTTGTTAATTCCTTTTCATAATTTATTTCATAACTAAATTTGTTGACTTTCCAAATTATTTCTTCCTATTTAATAATGCAATATTTCTAGTGTTTGTAGACAAATATTCCCACATTCCATGTTACCTCTGTCATGTTACTCAATAATTTTGTAGGTTATCATAAACATTATCATAGTGGTTTGCCAATAAATTATGTTTCATTAGATATTATTTAATAAAAAACTATTACTTTGAATTTCAATTTTTCAATTCTTATTTTTTCAGGGTGGCTTTGCAAAATGTTACGAAATAACAGACACAAAAACAAACAAGGTTTTCGCCGGCAAAATTGTTTCCAAGAAACTTTTGTTGAAAAGCAATCAGAAAGAGAAAATGATGCAGGAAATAGAAATACATCGCAGTCTGCATCATGATAACATTGTTCAGTTCTACGGGTTCTTTGACGATCAGAATTTTGTATATATTGTGCTGGAATTGTGTAGGAAACGTTCAATGATGGAACTTCATAGGTAAGATGATCAACTTTATTTATCACCGTATTCTTATTCTTTATCTTACATGTAAAATTGATCCTTAATTTCTCCTATATCAATGACCAGTTAACTGGATAGATGGCGTCAAAAAAAGCAAGATGACAGGTCAAACCATATTCACCTTGTGTGCATCAAAATACTCAAAGTAACTTGCCTTGTTTTGAAACTGTTGTCAAAATTTGACGATAAGTTCAATGCAAAGCCATTGAAAATTATGTCAGTAGTTGTCATTTAATATAATCTTCTAAAGTCTATTCAACTTTTTTTTTGAACTTCAATAAAAATAAAATTCATTTCCCAATTAGACTTTTAAGAGCAATAGTTGTATTCACCACGCTGTCAGTTGTTTCACGTCTGATTCCGTAGGTAGCCTAAATTAATTATCCAACACCTTTTCAGCCAAAAAGATTTTATGGAATTTCAACACTTCAGGGTTGTTTCAATACTCTCATTACTAGTTTCAACTTTTTAAAATTTCTACACTTGAGGTTTGTTGATAGATTGTTAAGGTTGTTAAAAAGTATTTAGGTATTCATTTGATAATTACCGTATTATAATTTTCAAATTTCTTCAGGCGTAGAAAAACACTGACAGAGCCTGAAGTACGTTACTACATGAGGCAACTGATGCTCGGAGTGCTCTATCTCCATGAAAAGAACATCATTCATCGAGATTTGAAGTTGGGAAATTTGTTCCTGAACGACGATGTTCAGGTGAAGATTGGAGACTTGGGCCTGGCCGCCCGTATTGAATACAGAGGTCAACGAAAACGGTAAGCTATATCATCTTCATTTACACACGAATTAATCTTTGTTTTATTTGACATACTTATCTCTTAGTTGACCTCTGACTAAATTAATCCGTCTTAGAATTATTTGCTTATTAACCAATTTAATCCATCAATCTAAGAATTATTTGTATATTAACTAATTCAACCTTCCGGTAGTCGTGCCCTACTCAATCACACGAGCAGTCGTGTGTTGAATTTTGTACAACATCCAATTTTCCAAATGTTATGTGTTCTCTGTTTACTGTCAAAACATATTAATTGTATAATTACTTTCTCCATCTTCTTGGATTATTTTACGCCTATGAACATTGTACTTTTTACAACAGCCGGAAGGTAGATTCATGAATCTCAGAATAATCCGGTTATCTAACAAAACGAAATGATTTCATGAATTTGGATCAACCAAGTAATAATCTTGTAAATGTACCTTCAATTACGACTATATTGCTTTTGAAGTCTGTGCTAGCTAGTAATCTTCATAATAATCCTCATGTTTCCTCAAGAGTAGGCTATAATGAACTGGAGTAAAATTTGTTTTGATGTAATTATTTTTATGAAATGAAATCGATAGAAAAAAGAATTGTGTCACCGTTATATCTTCATTAATATCAGCTGCTGTAAGAGTGTTATAATTTCAGTATGTTATGTCCCATAACTCTGTAATTATTATTATTACTAAGCTATTAAACATTAGAATAACTTTCATATTCGTCAATATTTCTATTTATGTTTCAGAACACTGTGCGGTACTCCGAATTATATTGCTCCTGAAATTCTGAACAAGAAAGGCCACAGTTTTGAAGTCGATGTCTGGTCAATGGGATGTATCATGTGAGTGTTTTTAAATTATTGTTTTCTATTAAAATTATTATTGTAAATCACTTTTTTATAATATGTAAGTTTATTACAGTACCTGTATATTTCATTGTTTGTACAATGCAAGTGTGGAAAAATAGTAAATTATTCATTATCGTGCCTGGAGCTCAAGGCTTTTTTCCCAGTCACGCCAAAAACTATTGTAATTTAATGATCATTTTATTTGTAAAAATATTTCTTGTACTTGGCAATAAATTCATTATTCATCTCATCTAACCTATGTGTAAATTCTTCTTCATGTTTCTTCACATGATCTTCATGTTTGTACCTTGTAACTGAGAAACTGCTGCCCTCAAGGAACTATTCCGCACGAGCTGTAGGCGAGTGTGTAAAATTTCCTGAGTGCAGTAAAGTGAAGTTAGTACTCAAACATCTACTTGGAGCTATGAACAGGTACAAAAGATGTGTAGTTTGTGTGTAAATAACTATTTTGAACGGTCAACAGGTACACACTACTGGTGGGCAAGCCGCCATTCGAGACAAAATCGTTGAAAGACACTTACGGCAAGATCAAGCGCTGTGAGTACCGAATCCCGACCCATCTGCGCAGGTCACAGCAGGCCGTTCATATGATCATGGCCATGCTACAGGGTGAACCCAGCAAGCGGCCCAGTGTCAAAGAACTGCTCAACCATCCTTTCTTCTCCTGCGGTCAGTATATACTTTCATCTTCTTCCAATCAAAATAATTCTTCAAATCATCGAATCTGGAAAACATTAGTGTAGTTTCTTCTTCCTATTTTTAATCATCGAAATCCCTCTAATTTGGGAACATAAGTAAGTTATAGTTTCCTCCCTCCTCCTTTTTAATAATCAAGAGTCATGTAATTTAGAAGACATCAGCATTCAAATTTCTGCTCCCTTTTTTAACATAAAGAATCCTCTTATTTTGAAAATATTTAAATTTAGAAAACAGGGTCATCATAAACACATGTTTATGAATCAATACTGTTGAAACAATAATGTTATGAAAGCCATCTTTGAATTTCAAGTATTCAGGCTCAATAATCAATATTCATTATGTAACTCATTTTATTGTTCACAGCTTCTGGAACATGAGGGACTTTTGTAAATGCCAGAAAAAGTCATGGAACACTTTTTTCAAGTGTTGTAAATTAGGAAATTTTTCAGCAAAAATTTCAGTGATTTTTTAAATTCCAGTGAAAGTCAGAAACTAAGTCTGAAAGTATCGTAAATAAGTGGAAATTTACTAACAAATCAGTGAATTTTCAGTAGATGCTTTGTTCAGCTGGAAATGTTTGTGTTAATATGCCAGTTAAAGGTATATAGTTGCTACTAACTGAAGTACTGCAATGTATTCTATTATAATAATATTTATTCATGATAAACTAACTATTATGGAGGTTTCTTTTGCTATAATGCCCATATGATCTAGACACCGAGGCTTGTACATGGGTAATTAGACGGATGATGATGAGAGATGAATGTACCTACAGCTTTAGGTGGGTTCTAAACCACCTGGAAACGATTTTTCAACTCATCCATTTTTTATTTAGATCATGAAAGGATGATAATGTATGAGTCAGTGGCGAAGCTGAAGGGGAATCTAAGAGTCTGAGACTCCCCAAAATTAATTTTGATTGTTGTGAATATTATTTTTTATTAGCACGCATACATTTCTTTGCAAATTTGGATAAGAGCTGGCCAGACCGCCTTCCAAACTGTTATGTGGCTCTCTGTCCGGCCGACAGCCGACTGGCTATCTATTCATTCGCATGGTGAGTCTCCTACTTAGGAGACTCAATTCATTCATAATGGGCGTGGCGTATTGTATGGTTGCTATGACAACGTGACGTAGCACCATAGATATGTAGTAGGACTTTGAGTCTAGGCTCCAAGCCTAGACTACAGCTTGTATCGATGTCTAGATCTCGATGTATCAAATGGTTGACATCGAAGTAATCGTCTTCAAACATCGATGCTATTCAAAATTTGAAAATTTCAGTTTCAAATAAATCAGTATCAGTTGGTTTGTGGCTCGTGTAACACTTGGCTTGTTCTTAACCTACAACTCGGTTTTGCGGTTTGCTTTGGTTTACTCAACAATAATGAAACAAAATACTTTTTCAATTTTGGAATTTTATCTTTAATTTGTTGAACTTTTAGCATAATAGCTTATTTCTTAATAATCATACAATGGATGAGTGTAATTATCTGGTGAAGTATTTGCTTCAAACTCAGTTTTCTTATTTTCAAAAGACTGTTGAATAAAAATGTGCTTTGAAAGACAAGCGGTAAGCTTTAGAGTTCCTAGACTCCCCTTATAGGTAGCTTCGCCACTGGTATGAGTGTGATTGATTGATAGATATTGTATTTTGCTCAGTTGGTTGTAATAGTTCTGTAGGATGAATTAAAATTTGATTGTTGTTTTCTTGCAGGCTACATGCCATCCAGTTTGCCAGTGTCCTGTCTAACGATGACTCCCAGATTTGATGTGATTGAGAATGAAGACTCGCTACACAGGAAGCCCCTCACTGAACTCAACTGTTAGTATACTCCTTGATATTTTACTCGTTCATGGTTGGAAAACATTTAAATAGTTGGATATAGATGCTTCAATTCAATATTAAAAAAATTGCATGGTTGCCTGTAAAGTTGGTATACGGGCGAAAGTTTTACGTGACAACGACTTTGAGTGGTAAAATAATTTTAATGTGAATATTCATTCCTATAGTAGGAAGAAGGATGAAATAATAGTAACAATTTAAAACATTTATTTATACAAAGAATTATATTTAAAACATTAATTTATACAAAGAATCTCACACTGAATTTCATATTAACAAAATTTTATTTTTACCTTCACACATCCTCAACAAAATCATCACTCTGTCTCTCTCGCTCTTAGGCGGGCTAACTGTGCTCGATTCAATTTTTTACATAGCAAGTCGCGCTCATTTTTTCAAGTTAAACAAATTATTATTGGCTGAGAAACGATTTATACTACTTTTGTGATTGAAAACTACCACAACATTGTGATTACTACAACATAACCTATTCACTTATACCTATTATACTTACACTTATACCCATTCACTTATACTTATTCACATAACCTACTCACTAAGTAGTGGCGCAGTCGCAGGAGATTGCTCCGTTTCACTCTCTCTCCAGGTGAATGCTGCTGCGTTGCTCGCCACTGCTCCTATTCGTGCTCTTTCCAGACGATCGTTAACCGAAACGAACGCTCTCACTCGCTCTCATTGTGAGCGCATAACGTGGGAACGTAACGCAGTTTCTTGAAGTTTCACCCGGCAAACCAATTTATAAGACGTTGTCACGTCAAAAATAATAAATAATAGTTGTTGGTATTATAAAAAAGTTAATTTTGAAAATAATCAAATGATGACCTGAGTTCAAAAAATCAAACCATTGACTGAATACATTCATTGATGTCATAATGAGCAATTAGGATGAATAATTTGTATGATTTGGAAAACACATTCAACTTAGAACATCCAGTCTTAAAAAATTTATCAAAATTTTTGGAGAGAAATAATACAGGCTCAGCCTAGTTTTTCCTCCAATGTCATGATTGTATTATGATTATAGTGTTTTATACAATAAATGAATGAATGAAAAGTGTTTATACTTACATGAATCTAATAAAGAAGTCTACGGATGGAAATTCCCGAGATATTGCAATTATTCAAATGCTAATGAATTAATTATTATTATTAAACGAAAATCCAAATTAAATGCTGTAATTCACCCTGAAGACTTCTGCTACTGCAAATATTGACAACAGGGTAAACAGCTTGATGGAAATTCGATGAGCGCTACTATTCAAAAATTATTTGTCCGCCCGGGAATCGAACCCAGTACCTCCCAATTGCCGTCAGGAACTGACAATCTCTGGATATGAGCGCAGCTATATAGAGATATATATATAGCACCTATCCAGATATGAGCGCAGCTATATAGAGATATATATAGCAGCTATCCAGAGATTGTCAGTTTGGTGTAAGGGTAAGCATTCCTGACCGGCAATTGGGAGGTACTGGGTTCGATTCCCGGGCGGACAAATAATTTTTGAATAGTAGCGCTCATCGAATTTCCATCAAGCTGTTTACCCTATTGTCAATATTTGCAGTAGCAGAAGTCTTCGGGGTGAATTACAGCATTTCAAATCAAATCAAAATCAAAATCGTTTATTTATCCTTAATAATAATAACATCATCAGAAAATCAGAAACATATAAATAGAATTACATTAGAATGATGTATTACAGTATAAAATTAAATTATACAATGAATATAAGGAAGGTCCCCGCAAGGTTAAAGAACCTGTGCGCAGGGGCCGAGTGTTAAAAATCTAGATATTTTAAATTTCAGGATAAAAGATAAACTAATTAATAAAAAATATTAAACTAATTACAGTGAAAGGAAAAATAATAACTGATAGAAAAATATTAAACTTCTTAAAAGAAAAAAAGTCACATTTACTTAACTTAAAAAGAAAAAAGAGAGGAAAAGGAAGAAGGAAAAGAGAGAACAGAAAGGACAGGAAAGAAAGAAGAGGGATACCTAATAGAATTAAATTAATCTATTTCTCAAGAGAAAAAAAATGGATAAAATTGGCTTAGTTTTAGTAGCAGATATTTAAAAACTAATGTCATTCGAAGATAACCATTCATTTATATCTCTTATCAGCTTTTTACTCAATTTATTGGTGATGAAATGATGAGGGATTTTATTAATGAGTTTAGATGCAATGTATGAAAATTGTTTTCTGCAAATGGACAAATTAGTGTCAGCAACCTGAAAAGTTATGGATGAGGGACGAAGATTATAAGTAGATTCACGCAAATTTAATAGATCTTTATGTTTATTTATATAAGTTATGAGAATTTTGATATATAGCTGTCTTACTGTTAGAACCTTGAATTCAAGAAAAATATTTTCACTTGGATAGCGTCTAGGTTTTCCTAGTATGGCTTTGATTAGGGTTTTTTGAATAACAAAAATTTTATCTATATGATTAGAATAAGATCCACCCCATATTCTTATCCCATATCCCAGGTAAGATTGTATATAAGCAAAATATATAAGCTTTGAAACCTCTTTGTCACTAACTTGGCTGATATTGCGAAATTTACTTATCCAATGTTTAAGTTTATTACAAGTGGTGTTTATGTGAACATCCCATCGTAAATGTTGGTCAACAATTATGCCAAGATGACATGTTTCTGTTTTTTCAACTTGGAGCAAGAACATTTAGTGTCTGGACAATTTAAATTATGTATAATGATGTTGTCAAGAGCATGTGGCTGACCAGCAGCAGTTGGTGAAAATGTCATAAAGTTACTTTTATTTATATTCAAGGTTAAGATATGATTATCAAGCCAGGATTTTATAATTTTAAGACCAGTTTCTGATTTATCCTTGGCCTCCTCCCATGTAGTTCCAGTGAATAACAATGACGTGTCATCCGCAAAGGAGATTGTCACACAATTCTCTATTTCTAGTTTGATAAGATCGTTGATGTATACAAGAAAAAGAATTGGTGATAGTACTGTACCCTGCGGTAGGCCGTATTCAGAGAGTTCTTTGCAACTAGTTTTGTTGTCAATTTTGAGGAATTGATGTCTATTGTTTAGATAGCTGGTGAAAAGTGTGAGGGGTACTCCACGAATGCCTAGCTTTTCTATTTTTGTTAGAAGTTTAGAATGAGGGACAGTGTCAAAAGCTTTGGCAAGGTCTAAAAATATGGCTATGGTTTTCATATTATTATTAAAATTATTAGAAATCGTCTGGGTTAGTAGAGAAATTGCATCTATTGTACTTTTATTTGATTGAAAACCAAATTGATGTTTATGAATGATATTATGTTTTTGTAAATAGGTAACTAGACGGGTTTTAATTAATCTTTCAAATATTTTAGAAAAACTGCTCAACATACTGATAGGACGGTAATTTGATGGATTTGAAGGGTCACCCGATTTATGTAAGGGTAGAATATTTGCTATTTTCAAACTATCTGGAAAATGACCCTCCAAAAAACAACGATTTATTATTATTGTCAAAGGTCTGACAATAAATGGCCAAATAATTATCAAGCATTTATTATTAATTCTGTCCACACCTGGAGCTGCGTTAGTTTTCAAAGATTTCAAAGTGGTGGAGACTTCCTCTTCATTTGTAGGTGTTAGGAAAAATGATTCATGGGAATTCTGCTAAAATGAATCTTTGAATTTGTTACCTGCAGTTGAGATGGGATTATTATTTTTCAAATTTTCAGCATAGATTTTTCCGACCTGTGCAAAATGTTGATTAAGTACATCGGCATCGAGTTTTGGAGATTTAGTACTTCTTTTTTTCCTAACATTTCATTCAGAGTTTCCCAATTTTTTTTAGTATTATTTTTATTTTGATTAATTTTGCTTTTATAGTAATCACATTTACTTTGTTTTAGTAGTTTATTGAGAAAAATTTCTATAAGCTATATATTCCTCCTTCAATATTGTATTGAAAGGTTGTTTGGTTAGTGTTTTAAACATCCTGTCACGATTTCTAATTGAGTTTATAAGACCACGTGTGATCCAAGGTTTAAGAGGTTGGAATCTATGAGGGATATTTACTCTGACAGTAGCACGTTCAATGTGATCATATATTTTATTTGTAAAAATGTTCATTAGTTCGTTAACGTGGAAATTAGCTTCTAATAAGTCATCCCACTTTTCAGTTTCTATTGATAATAAGTTCAAGTTCAAGTTCAAGTTCATTTATTGACACACTTTACAATTTACAATAATAAATAATACACAAAACATTACAAAACAATAATATAAAGTGGTTAGGTAACCTCATTTGAAAAAACGTGTTGAGGCACCATCACACTGAAAATAAAGAAAGAGTAGCTTAGAGCCTAGCTAAAATTATATAAAAACTTGATAAATGTTTATAATACAGAGAAAAAAATATGTTGAAGGAATAGGTCCAAGGACCGATCCTTGCGGAACACCACAGTTTATTGGTTTGAAGGAGCTAAATACATCATTATTAATTTTAACACATTGGACTCTGTTATTCAAATAGCTTTTAAAAAATTTCCAAGCAAAACCCCTGAAGCCCGCAAACCACATTACATTCAGTAACATACTGTGATCCACAGTGTCAAAAGCCTTGGTTATATCTATAAAAAGACCACCTACGCTCAATTTATTATTAAGGCCCTGATATAAATCTGCACAGAAATTCAATAACGCATCTTCTGTGGATTTTCCTTCCAAAAAACCAAATTGCTTTTCAGAGAAAAAACCATTTATTTTTAAGAAATTAATACATCGTTTTTTAATAGCCTTTTCAAAGATTTTTGCAAAAACACTAAGCAATGATATCGGTCTATAATTGTTCAAATCACAAATGTCACCCTTTTTAAAAAGAGGAATCACAACAGCAACTTTTAGTGATTCCGGAAAAATGCCATTAATAAAACTAAAATTAATCAAATACGAAAGTATTGGAGAAATTATACTACTAATCTCTTTAATAATAGAAGCAGATATTCTGTCAAACCCAGAAGATTTTTTCGAGTCCAGTGAATTTATAATCATTTCTACTTCCGAAACAGTAGTCTCAAAGAAATAGAAAGAATAAATTCATCACTCGTTTCAATTTGAATAAAGTCCTATACTCTTTATTTATCTCATCATCTGGCGGATCTAATTTAAGTTTCAGCTGATCACTAACACTAACAAAAAAGCTATTAAATTCCTCTGCAATCCTATTTTCATCTTCCAAAATGACACTAGGGTTTACCCCTGCTTTGATCTTTATAATTTTATTATTTTTTGACTTTTTTCCTAATATCTCATTTATAGTCTTCCATTGTTTCTTTATATCATTTTTATTTACACTAAATAAATTCATGTAATATTGCTCTTTTCTATAATCCATATCTCTTTTTAATCGATCACAATAGCGTTTAAAATAATTCTGAAATCTTAAATCACCTATTCGTTTCTTAACTTTTTTATACATTTTATTCCTATATCTTTGCCTTTCACACAGCGACTGTGTCATCCATGGTTTCAGAATGGTGTGCTTGTAATTATTTTTGCATTCCAACAATTCAGTAGCTTTATCAATATTATCGTTTAGAACATCAAGAAAAATATTAAACGCTTTATTTACATCACCCTCGGAATAAACTGACGACCAGTCCACCGATCTAAGATTATTTTTTAACAGTTCATAATTTAATTTCTTTCTATTAATTTTGTTATTTACAGAATGATTATTAAGTTTATCAGTTGAATGATCTTTCAGCTTAATACTACAAATGGAAATATCATGATCACTACGACCAGAGGACACAACATCTGAATCAAACAAAAAAACGTTGTGTTTAGATCTTACGTTAATATGATCTAAACAACTGCTACTATTTCCAAAAACACGAGTTGGCTTGCTGATTAATTCATAGAAACCATGGCTAGCCAATAAAGACCGATATTCAAAAGTATTAATAGAATGTTTCAAAGTACATATATTAATGTCGCCGGCAAAAACAACATTATTATCTCTTACACACGCAAAAACACCATTCAACTCACTCAAGAAATCTATAACTGAGTAAGCATGTAATCGATACAGAACGATAAAGGTAATTTCAACGTCTGAACCTACATTGACCTTAGGGGAGCAGACCAAAAAAATCGATTTTTTTTCAATTTCTCGATTTTGTCATATATCGATAGCTCCATTCTTCTGCTTCAAATCGATGTATCATATGAAAGGATCCGATCATCCACTGATGAGAAAAAAATTATTTACTGTCATGCTGTAACAGATTTTTCTGTTCCAGTTGCTCATTTTTCAGTCATTTTTTGTACATTTCCCAGTTTTACTCTTACTCAATTTCTGATGAAATTTTTATAAAATTCTTGTACATTACAGTCTGTTATGTTACTACACCTGTAATGCTGATATAGAAGGCTTTGGAATACCATGATCATCTTAGTTTGATTATCGAAAGTTGTTTACATCGGTTCGCGTTTCGTCAATTTTCTAAAAACAGTATTTTTTCACTTTATGTACCTTTTTCTCAGGAACCCTTCAAGGTAGACGTCTGAAATTTTGTACAGTACTTTTTAGGACCATTATATACACTTTAGCGAGAGATAATTGAGAATTAATTAAAAAATCCCATTTTATACAACTTTTTGTGATCTAATACGGTGTTTTCGAGCAGTAATTCAGGAAAAAAATCATATTTGGTAAATAAAATGTCAAAAACGAAAAATCTTGTGAAAAGTAAAATGTAAAAAGGTCATGTTAGTCTGTGTTCAAAATCTCACATCGATCGGGTGGATAGATCTCTAGAAAAAGGTACATAAGTTAACATTACGGCTTATGGGATTATTTTTTGGTCTGCTCCCCATCGGCTGTTGTCATAGTCACATCATTTTCAATAGCGGAGAATCTTTGTGATATAAATACAAGTACACCTCCAGCTCTATAGTTTTCATTACATTTAGAAAACTGATTATAACCATCAATCATATATCGTCCTAGTTCTGCTGTTTCAATCCATATTTCCGACAAGATTATAATTTCTGGTAATTTATCTAAAGAATTTAGGTGTATTAAAAAAAGACCAAAATTTTCTCTCAGACTTCTGATATTTTGATTCATGATAATTAGCCCATCTGCGCACGTATTAGAAAGAAAATAATTCATCAAAATAAAAGAGTCATCTATATTTTGGTAAGATATTAATGAATCATCACTTATTGAACTCATTAGTCAGTTGACATATTAATGAATATTAATATATAAAATGAAAAACATAAATCGTCACCTTGCAATTAAACATAACAGCTTACTTGACCTCCCTCATCACAGTTTGGCAACGTCTTCCAAAATAATACAATACTACGTCTAATAATAATACTAATAAATAATAATACGTCTTCCAACATAATAGCAATTTATTATAGTCTATTTTTGAAAATGAATGATTAGGTTTTACAGTACTAGTAAGGTCTGTGTTTAAATCTATGTGGATGCTGACACAAAAGTGATCGGTAATATTTGTTTTTATTATTGAACTTATTACATTATTAAAGTTAGAATTTTTGAAAAATATGTGATCTATACATGATTCTGATTCGTTTTGAATTCTAGTAGGTTTATTTATAAAGGATTTCAAACCATTAAGAGATAAAATTTCGAAATATTCGTTTGCAACTAAATTATTTTTATTTAAATGAATATTTAAGTCACCTGCAAAAATTATGTTGGGTCGGTTTCTAATAGAATGCAAGCAATCATTTAGACCATTGAGAAATATATCTGTATTTGTTGAAGGTGATCTATAGATTGCGATAAGGGTTATCTTTTCCTTTACAGTGGGCACCTGAACGTCCAAAACAATCGAGTTTGATTCTGTTATCTCATAATTCAACTCATCCACTATCAAATCACTTTTGTGAAAAACAGAGATTCCATCACATTTATTTATTTTACCTGGCTTATTAATTACTGTGTATCCATTCAAATTAAAATTAAAGTTGTCATTCTCAACCACCCAAGTTTCGCTCAATATAATTATATGAAAATCTACAGTACAATTACTTATTATATATGAAAACTCATCAAAATTTTTATTAAGACTTCTGATATTTATATGAATAACATTTAGGTAAGATTTACTATCGATATTGCCAAACAACTCTTCATGACATTGAAAGATATCATCTATTTGAATAGTATTATAAGTCTCAAGAGAAATCAGTTCATCAGAGTCATTTATGATAACCATAAGAAAGATAAGAAACAAAACAAGAAGAAGAGTAGGCTAATATAAACAAGAGAAAAGAAAGAAAATTGATATAAAGTTCAATAGAAAATTAAAATTTAATTGAATTTTCGTTTAATAATAATAATAATAATGAAGAATGTTCTTTCTACACCTTCAACGGTTGATGTACATAAAAAGTTACATTATAAAGCTGCGATTTCACTAAAGTTGTCAACAAAATTTTGGTCACAAATAGTTTCCTACAAAAAAGTTTCAGTACGTCTAGTTCTAGGGTTTAATGCCTCTGTTTTCTTTCCAATATTGTGATGTTTTGGACCTAACAAATGTATATGAATATTTTATTGAATCTATTAGTAATTCATGTCTAGATCGGGTAATAGTTTTTTAAAAGTTACATTAATTTCATTTGAGCCCAGTTTCTATGGCACTTACTAAATCTATATTGATCTGCAAGTTTTTTCACTCTCATTACACACGGAATTGATTAAACATCCGAAATTAATTTTACTATTATAGATAGTATACTAGTCATACTAGTTTTAAATCCTGGGTAATCAGATTTTATAACCACCTACCATTAGATATTAGAGAATTACCTGTGAAGGAATACTAACAGAAAATTGAAAAGTTCCTATTGAGAAAATGTTTATTTAGTTCAGAACAGTATTCTAGCATTAAAGTTGGACAGCATAGAATGATATGATAATTTTTATGTTTAGTGTGATTTTTATGTATATTGACAGTGCCTGTTCAATTTTTTATATAATGTGTCTCGGGCAATAAATGAAATTTGAATTTGATTTTTAATCACGATCGGGTGCTCTTTCTCAGATTTCATTTCGTCATCTCTCATTCATTCATTGAATCATCACAAATGGAGGCGTTTGTGCGGCATTGCCATTCATCCCCTCATTATTACCTGGGCTTAAAATACTCGTGAACAGTTGCCTTTGTCAATAAATAAATGATGGTACATTCGATTTAATACGTGTCCTAGAAACCGAGCTCCAATCTATTTAAATTACTCAGTTTACTAACTTTATTATCAATTTATTTTATTAATGTTGTGTTATTGTGGTTGTTTAGCGGGCGCCAACCGTATGACGACTCCGAACAAGGGCAATAGTGGTTCGCCGAGCGTAGCGCGCATGCCACCCCGCAACATGCACGAGGAGCGACTGCATCACATGCAAAAGATTCTCTGCCAACTGGTCAAGATCAACCCGAATGTTGTGCTTGACTCACCTGCTGGTCAGTCATCAAACAATCAATAATTAATTAATTATAAATCAATCGTCGATGCGTTTCATCAATCAATAAAAAATGATATAATCATTTAAATGATAATTGATCATCATTAAAATAAGTCATCAATCAATCATTAATTTGTTAATCATTCATTCAATTCTCCATCTATTGAATATACAAATTTGACATTGTTTGATATTCATTGTCATTCATATTGAAAAATGTCACTATGTGTGGTAAACGCCAAAATATGAAAGGTTGAATAATTTAGTATGTTCAAAAAAGTAAATTGAATTGAATGACTGCCTTTATTTTCCTAGAGAACGAAGTTAGGGCGCAGTCGGCCCTCTGTTACACTTAGATCATTCGTGTGAAATAGTTTCATTCCATTATTTCTGAATAATTTTGTCGCTTTCACTACCTACTTTTTTGAAGCGAAAACGTTCCTCCCTTTTTGAGAATTTCATGTCTTCTAGTAATATTGACTACATTAACAAATTTATCTGTCAGCTGGAAAATTATTAGTAAATTGTCTAGAAAGTAAGTAGGCTGAATTATATGACTAAATGAACTATAACTGGTTCATTTGATTTGAACAACAAAGTTATTGGTACATAACTCTTTCTGAGATTCGAAAGAAACACGTTCTTGCGATTTAAAAATTTAAAAGGAAAAGCTTTCCATCAATTTTCTTCCAACCCTTCAACCCTAAAACGTTTTTACCAATAATAGATAGGCTACTGGAATGTTGGGAATGAATTTTTACACACCGATCTGAGTTAAAATTATAAGTATTATAAATACTTTATACTATAACTTAATAAAGTGTAAATACTTTGAACTTTATAAATACAGTACAATAAAGTTGCATTCTTATGATGTTTACTTACAGATCTGAATTCAAATCAGAAATGTTTAATGAGTTTGCAATTCCACACAACACAATCTGTACGCCCATGTTTAGTGCCCTCTATAACTGATTTAGAAATGTGATGAAGTTGCAATTCTACAGAATCTGTTAGGGCCGTTATCTAGTATCTTTTATAACTTTTTTAGTGACTTTTCAAATCAACAATTTATAAAATGTGTGGTTGTTGCGTCTATCCTACTACCTTCTTCATTGTTTTTGATAATGTTTATAACGGTGTGTGTTGAACGTTGCAGAGGACCAGTCAGACCCGGCTCTGCAGCCGCTGTTCTGGGTGAGCAAGTGGGTGGACTACTCGGACAAGTATGGCTTCGGCTACCAGCTGTGCGACGACAGTGTCGGTGTCATCTTCAACGACTGCTCCAAGATCGTTCTGCTGCAGGACCAACAGTCAGTACTTCATTCAAATATTAATTCATTCAATCGTCGGCTCTTTATTTTATTGAATGAAAAAGACTAAGAAATTGTCAAAAAACCACTGATTTATTGATAATTAGAAAGACCGGTTTCGGTTATTACACCATTGTCAATCTCCGATAAAACATAATCTTTATTTTATGTTTTCGCTGCACTGCACAGAGAACGTCCACTTCCCGGATAGTGCGCTAACTATAGTGAGGTCCACGTTATAATGACAGTGTTTTGATTATCAATGGTATTGCTATCCTTGTCTATCGTTCAACAAAACGGATAGCACTATCTCTTTTTCGCTTTGATCTGTGACCAGATCGTCTTTTAACAATGTAGAATTGATTATTAACTAACAAATTATTTCATCTTTATTATGAAAATCTATTATGGAATTATTGAAAAATATAATTTATTGCTTAATAAAGTATGATTTATTATTTTAAACGAGAATGAACAGTTGATATAACCTCAATAAACCTGTATCAGCTACCGTCTATAGAAGGCATTGACAAGACAGAGGTTCGGCAACGTTGTTCTCCTATCCTTCTCCACTGCTATTATAACTTGGACCTCACTATAGAGATGGCATTAACAATTTATAAGAAGTCTGATCAGCTGTTTCTATTCAAAACTTTTGATCTTTTGAATATTGGCTATGTTACATGAAGTCATGTATTCAATCATTATTTGTTGTTTACTCATTTACATAGTGCCGGTTGCACAAAAGCCGGTTAAATTTTAACCGCTATTAATTCCACGAAAACCAATAAGAGAAGCCATCTTTTCAAAAAGCCTGAAAAGGTTGAAAAAACGGCTTCTCTGATTGGTTGTTGTGGAATTGATCACGGTTAAAATTAAACCGGCTTTTTTGCAACCATGCCTTAGTATTTGATGATTGTGTTGCGAAAAATATCGTACGTTAATTGGCTGTGAATGTATCTTGTAGGGATCACATGTCTCGGCTAACACCTCGACTGGAAATTTCATGCTTGCCCTGCAATGGCCACTTCCCAGCCAAGTGACTTGAATAGCTATTTTAATGTCCAACACATCTAACTTACTGAAAATTCAACCCAAACTCTCTTGTTCAAATAGTAAAATATGCTATTATTTCTTATTTTTATTCATTCCAAAATATTTTTTCATGCAATAGTAAGCTATGTTCTATATTTGATGTTAACATCCCACTGACCTAACTGGCACGTGATGAACTGAGTAGGTTAGGTTAGGTTATATAGGAGAAATAACCCCTCCAAATTCAAAATTTCAAATTAAAATTTATTTCGCACTCATGAATGTACAGAAATCAAAATAGAGTCTAGCATGACAAATACAGTAAGTTAACTAAGATTTAATAATACGTAGATGGTAAGTGAAAAAACCACTGGCATAAGATAACTCTTGTTTGCTAGTGGGAGTAGGAGATAAGATTATCATACATTTGACTTGATTCAAATTGAGTTAGCACAGAAATGCATCGATATATTCCCTGTTTCAATATTAACCACTAGGTATATTTACTACCTGGTGACTAAAATGAATAAATAATGCATGTATATTATTTCACCAATAATGACATCTTGATAACTTCTATGTCCTCCCAAGAAGCCAATACATCTTCTTTAATTTCATGTCTAGCTGTTCTCTTCTCAAAAATATTTAGTGAATAACAGTTCTTGTTCAAATATTGTTATAACTGTATCATATTGGAGCGAAGTTGTTTAATGATTTTTTACCTACCGAGCTGCAGTCCTTGTCAGATATCAGAATATTCAAGAGTAAAGTGTATAAACTTCTTGTTTCAAAAGCCTACTGCAGTGGGAAGGATTTTGGTGGTAGAAGGTAGTGTAGTTTGTAAGAACTCTATAGTGAGAGCCACGTTATAATGGCAGTGTATAATCAGCTATGGTATTGCTATCCTTGACTATCATTCAACAAAGCGGATAGCGCTATCTCTTTCTCGCTTTGCTTTGTTGCCAGATTTTCTTTTAACAATGTAGAATTAATTATTAACTAACAAAATATTTCATCTTTATTATGAAAATCGATTATGAAGTTATTGAAAAATATAATTTATTGCTTAATAAAGTATGATTTATTTCTTTAATCGAGAATGAACAGTTAATATTACATCAATAAACCTGTATCAGCTACCGTATATATTTATTTATGTCATTGACAATTACAAATCATAATTATAATAAATATACTATGATTGGGGAGAAGACAACAGGCATAGCCCAAAACTGTCTTCTCCCAAATTTTTACAAATAAAAGTTTCAAAAAAGAATAAGGTTAAGATTTCACTTTCACTTCAAAAAGTCCAATTTCCACTTCAAAACTAATGACTAAACTAAAAATTTAGAATTTTGATTTTTTTAAAACTGATTAAAAACAAAAATATTTCACTCAAATTTCTACAAATTGAAAATTTTGAGTAATTTTGCAAATATAGAAGGCATTAACAAGACTGAGGATCGGCAACGTTGTTCCCCTATCTTTTTTCACTGCCATTATAACGTGGACCTCACTATAGTCTTCCATGTGTGCTTTTTTATTGTGATTATTATTGTTAATTATATCTAATCCCGGCCCGGGCAAGATATTTATCTCGGGCCACTCCCGTGTTTCGGATGGACACGTTAACCGTCGGTCCCGGCTGCCTAAAAAGCAGTAGTTAGATCATGTCAGAGGCCCTGAAATTGATCAGCTGCGACCTGAAAACTCTGACACCAGACCTGAGCCAGCCAGGTCACTCGATATTAATTAATTAATTAATTGTTACTTATTAATACCTGCCATTGTTTTGTCGTTATTCAACTGTAGATTCTAAAATGTACTGTGTTGAATAAAAATATTATCTTATTTATTTCAATTTGCTGTATGTTTTTTGTAGGAACGTTCACTACTTTGAGCAGAACGGCATCGAGTCGTACTACACGAAGACCAACACGCCCAGTCACCTGGAGAAGAAGATGAAGCTGTTGTCGTACTTCCTGCGCTACATGACTGATCACCTGATGAAGACGGGTGAATCGGTGCAGAGGGACTGCGACCGGCTCAGTCGGATCCCCTATGTCACATTCTGGCATCGCTCCTCAAAATGCGTGCTTATGCTGCTCGCTAACGGCACGTTGCAGGTGAGGCCAATAAAAGTGTTGCAATTAATTCAATCAATAGTTTATTTTTCCTCCATACACTGCATACATGTGTGTCTATAATTATATAAATACAATTGACAGTTTAACAAAATAAGTTAGAAGTAAAATAGTATTATAATTCATTCATTTATTTATTTATATTTTTTACAAAGGAGCACTGATAGGGAAAGAAAAACTAAGGATACTCCTTGTACTATTTCTTTCCCAAATTTAGATAACACTTTAAAAGTCCAAAAAAGGGTTATGATTTCACTTTACTGAAATTTAGTCCATTTCCACTCAAAAACAAAGATTTTAAATTTTAACGGTTGAAAACAGAATAAAAAACAAAAATATCACACTCGAATCACCATTAATTGAAAAATTGTTGCGTAATTTTACAAAATTTAGAGCCAGGAAAAACACAACTAAAATAAAAACGGAAAGTCCCTGTAAAGGTTAAAAACCTGAGCGCAGGGGCCGAGTGTTACTAAAACAAAATTATTTCCAAAATAAATAAAATGGGTGGATTCCTATTAACATCTCAATTTGATGAAATTTACAAAGAAGGAAAGTAAAAAATAAGAAAATAAAAAAGCAGACATTCTTGAATGATTGTGAACTTATTCTAGTTACAATTACATTGTTACAAAACATTGAATTAATGATCGATTTGGGAAGTTATTCGTATCAATTTGTACTTGTGTTCTTTAAACTCATTGAATAATAATTATTATTTGAATTCAAATACCGGGTTGTTTGTGTTTTTAGGTGAACTTCATGGACCACAACAAGCTGATCATCTGCCCGCTGATGCAGGCAGTGACGCACATCAATGAGGAGAAGCAGTTCCGCACCTACAGCTTGGAGACAATCGAGCAGAAGGGCTGCAGTCGACAGCTGCTCGGCTGCATCGACTATGTACGCAAGAAGCTGCGATCCCTCATCATCATGGAGAACGACAAGATCGGCCATTAGTCTCCACTAAATAACACTAGTGAGTAGATCTATTTCATGAAATTGCATGAAAAAGCTGGATTCTATTGGGTTTGTTCTGGGAACACGGTAACACTAGTGAGTATATTCATTTCATGAAATTTAATGAAAAAGCGATATTTCATTGGGCTCTCGTTCTGGGAACACGGTAAATTGTCATGGTAATAATTGTTAAATTGTTCCAGTTCCAATGGTAAATTGTTCCATGTCACGTAACTAACTATCATGTGACTGGTGCAAAACTACTTGTTTAATGAAACGCCACTTCACAATCTTTGATTCAAGCTTTTGGCGCGCACTTTTGAAGTTGATTCCACCAAAGTGTCGTTTACTATCTGCGTGAATGTACAAAGGCTGCTTTACAAAGTTACCTTATAGAGAAGTGTGCACTACTTCCACTTCATCTCTCTAAAATATTCCATAAAGAAGAAATCATTTAACGAATGTTTATTAAACATAATTTTGTTGGTTATGTATTATATGGAATATTACATTGATCATCATACAGAACGAAAAGATCAGTTATTAGTCTCTATCAATGACACAAATGAGTAGAATGAATCCATCAAATACAATGAAATAACGATGCTATGTTGAACTTAAGGCGGGATGCACACCGGAGAAACGCATTTCGTGAAGCCCTCTTTCATGAAACTTGTTTCATGTAATCCGTTTCACTCGTGCATGCATACAAAAGAAACGTTCCCTGCTTAATCTTATCAGTCGATTGCGAGCAACTTTCGTTTCACGTTTCTTGAAACTTTTTTCACGAAACGCGTTTCTCCGGTGTGCATCCCGCTTTACGTTTTTAATTTCAGTGGAAATGTTAGGATGGCCAGGTTTTTTATTCGCGATATTCTACGTCTAGTGGTTACCTATGAAACAATATTGCGTTAGAAAAATGGCCCGGCAAGATATTTATCTCCCGTGTTTCGGATGGACACGTTAATCGTCAGTCCCGGCGGCCTAAAAAGCAGTCGTTAGGTCATGTCAGAGGCCCTGAAATTTATCAGTTGCGACCTGAAATCTCTGACATCAGACCTGAGCCAGCCAAGTCCTCGATATTATTATTAGAAAATAGCTCTATTTATACTTCTAGAATAATTTTCTATGAATAATTATCAACGTTTTGAAGTCATTTTTGAAACACAGTGTTATTTGTTGATTCTTGTTAACAATGATAAATGAAAATGTATCTCTCCATTTTTAATACAGTATTTCAATTGCATGATTTATTGTGAAATAATAAATGACGATGATAATGGTTTAAGAATGATATTGTGTCTACTGTCTGTATCTATGAAAATAGATTAAATTATAGAACTAATATTAAAACTTAAGGCTGGTTTCCGAGCTCGGGATTCAGGTAAGTTCTAGACTTTAAACACCTAGAGTCAGAGAATTGGCTTTCCAAAACGGGGTTTAGTCACAGTAAATAGTTGCAGAAAAAAATTATTTTCCCATTTCTATAATTGGAAACGTTTTTCCTTGGCGAAATGAAACATTGTAGAATAATTCAATGAAACTTCAGCTGAAACTTCAGACTATTTTCACTTTATTTTATTTTGTGTTCAATTTTCTAGTTTTTCGAAATTAATTTAAACATGACTTTGACTATGACTACGACTACGCCCAGTTTCGGAAAGCCAATTTCTGACTCCAACTGTTTAAAGTCTAGAACTTAGCTAAATCCCGAGCTCGGAAACCGGCCCTTTGAGACTTATATGACCAGAGACTAAACTCTTTCTCTATTTTTGTCCACAGAAACCTAAACAGACTAGAACATTTGTTAGTACATCCTTCATTCCAAAGCTGCCCTGAGAAGATAGCCTGTAACCTCCATAGGCATTTCATGAAATTCTCCTGCAATCTGAGGATTTTGGAAGAAGGTTTGCCTATCATGAATGTGCCTTTGTTATTGTAAATATGTTTGAATGTATGTTTCTGAAATCAGTTTCTGAATGTATGTTTGATAAATGTTTCCGAAAATTACTGTTGATGCATGAGGTGTAAAAATGTGCTTCAATTGTCACGATATTTATTATCTGTAATTAGGATGAAAGTATAGGTTCCCTCCTGCTAATAATTGTATTGATAGAAATTTTTGACTTGGTATCCACATGCCAAACCAGCTTGTATTGATCTCCCCAATTAGTTGATTATCGATTGAATTTTAGCAATTCATCTTTAATCTTTTCGTACTAAAAATCTATTCATTTCTTTATTTATACCGCGCATGATAAAATCCTGTAAGCTTGCACTCTAACTTTCTCTTGAAATTTCGAAAAAATCTTTAAAATTCTTGAATGAAAGTGTCTCAAATGTGATGAAGTTGAAGGTTCCAATATTGAAATAGATAAGTATTAATTGCCCCTTGAGTTGTTATTTTTCTATTAGAGTCGATTTTTGAGATATAATTTAAATATAATTTTCTACCTTAAAACGTGTAATGAAATCGTTGATATGTGATGATAGTCTTAAATTTAAGTCAACATTTGTGAAATTTTATTAAAATTGGACACAAAATTGATTTCCTAGTTTAAATTCCGTTACGTGGGTTAAACTTTTGAGAAATATGATCGATAATAAACCAAGTTTGTTATCTCTAATAATTATAATAACAATATTGCTATTGCTTGCCAAAATTTGATGGTTTACCATGGTTGAAAGACTTGAATAAAGAGGATGATTGAACCATTAACTTCCCCCAATTAAGTGTGAAATAAAACAAATTTATCTAATATTATTATTGTTTGCTCCAGCTTTTTGATTTCATTGGTTTTTTATAAGACTTGTCATCGTGTACTATTAGTACAAAATATTCGTGTTAAAACTATTGTCTCCTGTATCCCTACCACAGGATTATTAAAAAAAGTATGTTTTATCAACTCTGAAATTACTGATCATGTAACAAATAAATTATTTTTCCAAGTCCTTAAATACTCTAAAGTAAAACAATACTTATAAATTGTGTTCGGTAGTAGAGTTCAAAATTCAAATAGTTTCAAAATTTGTTCAAATTGACCAAAGTGTTCTTTGCATTATTTTAAACACTATTTACATTTTGTCATAATTATACTATCATTCCTTTTAGTCTGCACAACTTTTTACTGTAATATTTTTTCTTTGATTTACTTTTTAGATATTTTTTATACACTTCTGTCATTCTATATTAGACTGTTGTCTCTCTCTCATTACGATTTATATAACTTATTAATCACCTTGTTATATAATTATAATTATTACTTAAGTATTGTAATTCTGATATTGTTTTAATTTTACTGATGACTTAACGACAATATTATTTACCCTAATTTTTTGCTTTCATATTAGTTCGATGCAATGTAAATGTTCTATAAATTATATAAAATACAAAATTATTTTTGTCATAGTTGTGTGATTTAAGTTGAGTTTAATGTGTGCTGTATACTGTCATGTATTCTGACGTTACTTTACATAAAAAATTCATATCAAATTGCATTTGAATCATGCTCAATATTCAGTTGATTTTTATTGTTCTGATAAATTTCACATCTTGAATGTTTTGTAAAATATATGACAAGAAAATTGTATTCTATAGGCCTATTCTTGTAAAATGCATTCAGTACCTAATAAAGTTATGCGATTTCTATAAGATGATGGTTTTTTATTATGTTTATGATGATTGTTTTTATTCATGGATTTCATGAAAAATGCAAATCTCCCAGATTTGATTGATATTAGGGCTATGGATAGACACCTAGAAGGTGTTGTGAAATAAACTACACTTTATATGAGACGTTTTGCTACAATACAGAGGTAGATTGATCAGTATTGCGGGTTGCCTATCATGATGTTGCAAGGCGCAAACTATTCAGCTACCTCTCAATGAGTTCTGACTCCCTGGTACTAAAAGTTTAACCCCAACCCAAATGCTACCAGGGCAGCAGAAGTATTGAAGAGGTAGATTGATCAGTATTGCAGGTTGCCTATCATGATGTTGCAAGGCGCAAACTATTCAGCTACCTCTTAATGAGTTCTGACTCCCTGGTACAAAACGTTTAACAACTAAAGTGCTACCAGGGCAGCAGAAGTATTGAAGAGGTAGATTGATCAGTAGTATTGAGGGTTGCCTATCATGATGTTGCAAGGCGCAAACTATTCAGCTACCTCTTAATTAGTTCTGACTCCCTGGTACTAAAAGTTTAACCAACCCAAATTCTACTGGGGCAGCAGAAGTATTGAAGAGGTAGATTGATCAGTATTGCGGGTTGCCTATCATGATGTTGCAAGGCGCAAACTATTCAGCTACCTCTTAATGAGTTCTGACTCCCTGGTACAAAACGTTTAACCAGCTGAATTTCTTCTACCAGGGCAGCAGAAGTATTGAAGAGGTAGATTGATCAGTATTGCGGGTTGCCTATCATCATGTTGCAAGGCGCTAACAATGATCCAGTTACCACATTCCAATTATTATTTTCCCTGGTACAAAAAGTAATAAAATACCCTGAAGGCTTCAGGTTTGAGTATTCCTTCAATATTTTGGAAGGTTTCGAAGTATCCTCTCTATTTTCAAGCACCAAGATTTTATCAATGTTAGCCATAGCACTCTTCAAATGTCGAAAACACCTAAAACTAGAATGTAGCCAAAAGAAAACTAAGAACTATTCAAATTTCAAATTTATTAATCAAAACATTTACTGTGCTAGCAAGCACACACATTTACATGGAATGAGTCTGGAATTTTACAAATTACTCTCCAAGAGATTCTATCGAAACTTTTTAGAATTCCAGACATGCATGGACAAAGAAGGAAATTCATCAATAAATAACAGTTCTCAAAATTATAATAAATGAATCAATATTTAAAGACACCGATAAAAATTAATACAAGCCGCAGGGAGCGCTACTTGTAATTCTTTGTAAATCGAATTGACAAGATTATCAATAACTATCAACCAGAATGTAACAAAAAATTAGTTATGAACTGTTACTTATGTTCAAATGAAATAAACTTACTATAAATTGAATTGACATGAAATTAAAGCTATGCATCTTGAAATTTTAGGTATTTTTTACCTTTAGAAACAGAAGAATTATGTACTACTGATATGACAGGTTTATAAACAGTGAAACTTTCTAAGATTTTTGTTGTTAATAATAGAATTCATATTTTAGGAATAATCTATGTTGAAATCAGACTGTTATTAATACAGTATGAACTTACTTTAGTATTTATCATTTAATCATTTGATGATTTTATAGGTATAATATAAAGCTCTCAACAAATAATAGAATTATTGTAACATTAAATTCCTAATGGTTACATTCTGGTTCAAGGCTATCGACATAATAGAACACACATAACTATTTTAGCAAAACAATAGTCTCTCAAAATTGTAATCACCTGGTGTAATTATTGTACTCAACGTATTTGGTGTCACTTATTGAAGTGATCACTTATAAGTGACTGGTGTCACTCAAGTGACTTTTACACTCATTCACACACTTACACACACACACACACAAACAATATCACAAAGCGAGTGAGTCTTTCATAATTAGTAGTAATAGTTCACCACTAGTTTTCAATCATACAAAATACACAAATTCACATATAAGTTCAGATACATACATTCTCCTGGGCACACCTTATCTTAAATTCATCTATATTCTTCTCTCTATCATTCTTCAGCAATACAAATTCGATTTAATTCGTTTACATTTATTTTCCTTCTCCTACACACATTTATAATCATCATGAATTTCTCATACACTTCACCTCTTTCCCCTTTCTCTTTTCTTCCTATTTATACTCATTTTCCTCTCATCTCCATTCTTCAGCTACTCATCTTCTTCTCTTTGTGTCTCCTCTTTATTACTTACTCATATTACTTGAATAATTTTCCACACTTCTCTTTCTCAACCTTCTCTTTCATTTCTTATTCTATCTCACCTCCTCATTCAACCATTCTTCTCTTCCTACCTGCTACACATTATTATACTTCTCTTTTTCTATTTTCTATTCATTACTTACTCATATTACTTCAATATTCAACACTTCTTCTACTACTTATCCTCTTTTTCACCCTTTTCTTTCATTTCCAATTGCTTACTTCCTCATTCAACCATTCTTCTCTTCCTTCCTACTACACATTATTATACTCCTCTTTTTCTCTTTTCCCTCTCTCTCTCTATAGCTTTTCATATTCCTTCCTCTCCTCCTCCTCCTCCTCCTCATCTACTCCACACTATCATCATCATCTTCTATAGTGCCCCTCTCCTCTCTCCCTCTCTATAGCTCATCATGCTCCTTCTCTTCCTCCTCCTCATTGGCATCCACCTCCTCCGCCTTCTCCATCTCCCCCTCGTCCGCCTCATCCTCTTCCTCCTCCTCCACCTCCTCATCCTCACCCACTCCCAACGTCTGCTTCATCATCTTCTCCACACTCTGAGCAAACTCTGCAGTGTCCTGTAACAGATACCCTGACCGCAGTGTAGCTGTGCGGAACATCATTAAAGCGATCTCCGTTGCTTGAGGATCTTCAGGGTTGTCGGCAACACGTTTCTGCAGTTCCTTAATGAGAGGATGTCTGGGGTTGATCTCGAGTGTTTTCTTCTGGTTGAGGTAGAACTTCCTCTGAGGATCGTCAGTTTTCTGGTGGGCGTTGGAGACCGCCAGCCTCTCCATGTTACCAGTCCATCCAAACATGGACGCCACCAAAGCACAGGGCGAATCTGTCAACCGCATTGAAACCTCGGCCTTCGAGATCTTGTCCTTCAGTCCCTTGTCGTTCAACCACTTTGTGAGCGGCGCGAATTTGTCGGTGAGCGCTTCCAGTTTCTTCTCTTCCTCGGCCAGCTTGAATCCTTCCTTGGCCACGTTCTGGAACTTCTTGCCCTCGAACTCGGGAAGGGCGTTCAGGGTGTACTCGTCGATGGCTTCCACCAGGTAGAGCACCTCGTACTTCTTCTTCAGCAGCCTCTCGACGAACGGCGATTTCTCCACCTGTACCAAACAAGAAAAAGATTGTTAGAATCGTCAACCAGTCATTTTCGAATAACTTATGGTGAGGGAAAATCAGCTAATTAAACAGTCATATCATAGAAAAGAGATAGCATAAGTAGACATCCCATGGTATAGGTCGTTCATGTTCCAATTTTTTTGTTAACTCAAGCTGATTACTGTCTATTATCACTGTTTTGGCTGGGTAAGAGTGTAAGAACGGCACAGTAAACCTAGCGCCGCAGTGCAAGATGGTTTCTCACAGCTTGGCGTTGTTGTCATTTGAGATGGGTGTCTGGCTTGGAAGTGTTTCGGCCGCATTGCAGGATGACTGTTAACGGTTGCCGGAAGATCAACAGCTGGGTAGAGAAATTCTGATTGCAGATTCGTTCTCAGCGACCCCAAGTTTAGCCTGAAGGCTCAGAATGTCAATAATGTTTTTAAATAATTAAAAATCATCATAAAAAGTCATTAATATGGTAGTAATCTGGAAACTTTTTACTGGTGACAGGAGTTATTATTGATTATAGATAACACAAAAATCAAAATAATCATGAGAAAGAAAACTGCTGATGAACGCGAATAAGACCGTCACTCCATTGTTCTATTGTCTCGGCTGCTTGGCTGAGCCTGGCTGGAGGGATCAAATAACCGACTGGATTGATCTTTCGTCTGTCCGCTAGGCGGAACTACGCCGACCATTGCTGGGTGGAAGACGTTACTGCGGCCGCTCGCATTCCCAACAACGCTGCTATTATTTGCTGTCTCAGCGCGTAGTCCGAGTCAGACAAGCATCCAGCCTGCACTGCGGAGCTTGGTTAAGAGAGACTACCAGCGTTACATAACTTCACGAGAAATAACTACTAGGACTATCAGCTTGAGTTGACAGTGAAATTTACTACTATCATAGAAAAAATAGCGTTAGTAGATATCCCATGATATAGGGCGTTTATGTAGCAACTTTTACTATTAACTCAAGCCAATTACTGTCGATTATTGTCGATTTTTACTGTTTTGGCCGGGTGAGAGTGTACGAACGGCACAATATGAGAGACTACCAGCGTCACACTGCTTCACGGGATAGAACTATGTGGACTATGGGCTTGACATAACAGTAAAAGTTGCGACATAAACGCCCTATACCATGGGATATCTACTTATGCTATTGTTTCTCTATGCTACTATGAAGTTATTATATAAATATGAAGACAGCACGTGATTAACATTGGTTTGCTACCACTGTTTCATCACTGTCTTTCATTAGACAAAGCAGATACCTCTATCCTTTTCCAACTCTGCACCGTTACCAAATCATTGTGAGGCTATGAAGCAATAATATAATGAGCTACCATCATATTTAGTCTATTATGAAAATGTATTATTGAATCATGAAAAGATATATTTATTAATGAATATAATATATATAAAATTATCATTATTAACAAAAATTAATTATTAATATTATATCAGTCATGTGACGTAAATCACAGCTATCTACTATTCAAAGTGATGGAAAAAGAAACTTTGCATCTCAACTTGGGCTGATCAGTTGAAAGTACTATTTGGAGCGTTGCATTTTTTCAAGGGTATTGCGTTTATTAAATGAAATTAAATTAAATTCAGATGGAGATAAAAAGCATTTAATCTAGAATTTCGTTTAAAATTCATTTCAAACTAAATCCACATAGTTTTAATTGAAAAAAATGAATAAAAATATAAGAAGAGGCTGTAGAATAATGCATAAAACAAATGAACTGCAATTAGAATTAGTTTTTACCTCTTGGCGACTAGCACCAGCAATGTAGTAGATGATGTCCTGCTTGGGCTTCATACGGGAAATGTAGTCTGACAGTGTTACCAACTTCTCACCGTGCGATGTCTGGAAGCGAAGCAGTTTCGAGAGACGAGATCGGTTGCTGGGGTCTTCGATAACTCCCAGTTTGACACTGAAAATTGGTGAAAATGTTTTCATTACCACAAGATTCCACAGGTAAAAGCACAGCGATGTTCAGTCACATGATTTTTCTAAGGCCCGCCGCAAAGTAGACCCACGCTAATCCACGAAAAGCAACCCACGCCGTGGGATGTTTTGTAAACCATTGCTATAGAATTATTCATAATCAAACAGCTGACAAGATAGATAGATAGATAGATAGATAGATAGATAGATAGATAAATGACTTTTATTTACACTTTACAATAAAAGTGATGTGGACAAGTGGATTATTCATTGAATGTATTAATATCGGGGCACCGAGCTTCGCTCGTTATTTTCATTCATTGATAAACAGAACACAATTCTCTAAAATGATCGTGTTTATATTTCACAACTGGCTATACGTTATCTTATGAATTTTCGGGGATGCGATATTTTTATTTTTTACATACTCACTCGCTTTTTTACTATCCACAGCTGTTTCAGCCAAGGATGAATTATCCTTTTAATATATCGTTCAGCGAGTTTTCTCAAGGATGAGACCTAGTGCAATCGAATCTTTATATCATAAACCTACTATGTTCCAAATTTCGTGAAAATCGTTAGAGCCGTTTTCGAGATCCGTTTAACATAAAGAACCAGATATAAAAATAGCCAGATATATAAATACAGAAATTGCTCGCTTAATATAATAGGATTATTATTATCATTAAACAGATTTCTGGAGAAGCCTAGCAATGGTTTACAAAACATCCCACGGCGTGGGTTGCTTTTCGTGGATTAGCGTGGGTCTACTTTGCGGCGGGCCTAAGACCTTATTTCACCAAAACAAACACTTGGTTTGAGCGACAGTCAATTCTGAACTAACAAGAAATCATATTACAAAACGAGTTTAAAATCAGTTTACTAGACCCAATTGCAGCCTAAACCTAGTTTTATTTTCAGGTGAATTCGGGTCCCAAGTCTATACTACACGCATCTAAAGGAGTAACTGAACTGAACTTTCAATGTTATTATTTTACAAGTTGAAAAACTTCAATAGTTTTTGTAGTAGATGAAGTTTACTCAATAGTAGATTGAGTTTATTGAAGAACTTCTGTATGTAACAGAGTGAGTCAATTTTGTTGACCAACGAGCTAAATCTGTATATTTATTGAAGTTTTTCAATAAATTTCATCTACTATTGACTAAACTTCATCTACTTCAAAAACTAATGAAGTTTCTCAATAAAATAGTTCATCTTACGATAGTTGAAAATTCAAAGTTGATTGATGAAAGAATAAGAAAGATATCGTTGAAAAATACAATCAAAGCCACAAACGGATAACTCGAGCCTCAAGTCAAAAGTAAGGAACACGGTAATCTCGTTCAATTTTTTTTTTTGCAGCAGAATTTCATAGGTGGAAGTTGATAAAAGAATAACATAATTGAATTCATAGCATCAAATTCATTCTAACAGAAAATACTTCTCTATTGATTAATAGCCTTCAGTAAAGACTTCTTCATTGATTAATAGCCTTCAGTAAAGTATTCTCTATTGATAATAGCCTTCAGTAAAGACTTCTCTATTGATTAATAGCCTTCAGTAAAGACCTTTCTATTGATTAATAGCCTTCAGTAAAGACTTCTCTATTGATTAATAGCCTTCAGTGAAGACCTTTCTATTGATTAATAGCCTTCAGACTGTTTCCTCAGTCTGAAGATCACCAACAACAGCTCGACACGTTTTCATTGCTAAAAAGTTAAGTGTTTTTAATTCAAAGTTGAAATTAATAGTGGGTAAGAATGGATTAACAACACAGACTTTTAAACTCTACTGAAGACTTTTCTAGGGTAAATTAGAATCGAAAGGTGATTCTTCTCAAGTAATGATTTTCCTTCATAAGCACAGGTCACATCCTTAACAACACAGACTTTTAATCTCTACTGAAGACTTTTCTAGGATAAATTAGAATCGAAAGGTGATACTTCTCAAGTAATGATTTTCCTTCATAAGCACAGGTCACATCCTTAACAACACTGGCTTTTAATCTCTACTGAAGACTTTTCTAGGATAAATTAGAATCGAAAGATTCTCAAGTTATGATTTTCCTTCATAAACCCAGGTGACATCCTTAACAAAACAGATTTTTAAACTCTACTGAAGACTTTTCTAAAATAATTAGAATCAAAAGATGAAATATTTTTCAATTTTCTTTATAAGCCATGGTCTCATGCTCAAGAAAAATTTTCAAGAATAGATAAAATAAGAAAAATGTACATCAAATTTACAACTCTGAGGCACGGTTGCACAAACGCCGGGTAAAGTTTAACCGTGATTAATCTAACGAGAACCAATCAGAGAAGGTTTACAACTTTGAGTGCTTGTAGTACAAAAGTCGGTTAAATTTCAATAATGATTAATCTAACGAGAACCAATCAGAGAATCCGTCTTTTCAAAAAAACCTTCGCTGATTGGTTCTCGTTAAATTAATCACGGTTAAAATTCAACCGGCTTTTGTACAACCGGCAGTAAGATTAGATTTGTAATAGAAGACACTCACTTGGTAGAATACTCAGCCCAGAACGACTCCATGTCCTTGTCTTCCAACTTCTTGATCATGTCGAGCACCTTGCGCACCAACTTCTTCTTGATGACCTTGAGCAGTTTGTGCTGCTGCAGCGTCTCACGAGACACGTTCAGAGGCAGATCGTCAGAGTCGACCACACCCCGTATGAACGCCAGGTACTTGGGCAACATGTCTGCGAACTCGTCTGTGATGAACACGCGTCGGACGTACAACTGCCAACAACATAGCACAGAATATTAATAGTAGATTGGCAATAGTTATGAACTAATAAATCAATATTAGAAAAAACAATACAATTCAACTCGTCTCTGATGAACACTCGTCGAACGTACAACTTCCGAAAGAATTAAGAAGTAATAATACAAATGAAATTACAAAATGCCAATTGCGCAAAAGCCTGTTGAATTTCAACCGAGATTAATTCCAAGAGAACACAGACTTTTAAACTCTATTGAAGACTTTTCTAAAATGATTAGAATCAACAGATGAAATATTTTTTAATTTTCTTCATAAACCAAGGTCTCATGCTCAACAAAAACTTCCAAGAATAGATATAATAAGAAAAATGCTCATCAAATTTACAACTCTGAGACCCGGTTACACAAACGCTGGTTGAATTTTAACCGTGATTAATTCCAAGACAACCAATCAGAGAAGCCTTCTTTTCAAAAAAAACCTTTTCTGATTGGTTCTTGTGGATTTAATCATGATTACAATTCAACAGGCTCTTGTGCAACCGGGCTATAGAGCAGCTAGCATAAACTTTATTTGGAGAAAAATTCAAATATGTTCAACACCTATGGTGTCAATAGTTAATCGTTCTGAAAAATTGAAAGAAAACCCCAATTTAACTCGTCTGTAATGTTAGAATTATGTTGTCCCACACGTGTCTGACGTAAATCTATCAACAAAATATTAGAATTTTTCAATTTATACTTTCATTGTAAAGAATTATAAAAAAATATAATTCGTAAATTTTTATAATATTCATATAAGAGAGGATACAGAGCATTTCTTACTCTGTTTTTAAATGAATAACTCCATTTATTTTTGCTTTCTTGGTGAATTTACACAAATTTACTACATTTTGTGTAAATTCACCAAGAAAGCAAAAATAAATGGAGTTACTCATTTAAAAATGTAGTATCATATTATGCCGACTAAGTAATGGTGCTTCTCTCAAATTTGAATGAATGAAAAATAAATAGACTATTTCTTTATGTAGCAAAATCAATTGAAATTCGTTCCTTGATTTGTAGTGTTGATTCTTAGGCAATGTTAATACATTGTACATACACTGAGGCTGCGCATTTGCAGCTTTTTTGAGTAAGACAACATCCACAAACGCAGAGTATACTCGGGGCCTTAGGTAGGTAAATTCCCACGTAGAATTTCCTGTATAATTCATTTGAATGTGTGTGATTTTTATATAGTTGTAGCATGCTTGAATGTTTCAGCTCCACTATGTTTTGATATTGTACCTTGATATTGTCAGTGCTAGTGCCGTATCGGTTGAAGCTATCACTGGGCTGAACCCGGGGCACATACAGCAGCGACTTGAAAGTCACCTCTCCCTCGGCCACAAAGTGGATTTTGCCCAGTGGTGTCTGGTGGTCCTTGGTCAGTGCCACGTAGAACTCGTTGTATTCCTTCTCAACAACGTCTGCTGGCCTGCAATCAATCAATCAATTAATCGATCATGAGGACAATTCTTGTGCGAATAATCACATAGAAACCAGAGGTATTTTATTTCTCCTCAGCAACTCATTACTAAATCAGGAATTTACAGTGACTGTTGTGGAAACAAACTGAAAATGATTCCACCATAGAGAAAATAAAGCACAATAAGAAGATATCCCATGATAATGGAAGTTAATGTTCCAAATTTCAAGCGGATTACTGTTAAGCACTATCTGTTATTCCTGTTTTGATAGGGCGAGAGTGTAAGAACGGCACAGTATGAGAGACTACCAGCATTAAACCCATGGTATAGGGCGTTTATTTTCCAATTTTCAATGTTAACTCAATCTGATAGTCCTAGTACTTTCCTTTAGTGAAGCTTTGTGACGCTGGTAGTCTCTGTGCCGTTCTTACACTCTCGCCCGGCCAAAGCAGTATTAATAGACAATTAGTAGTCGATTTGAATTAACAAAATATCGGCTTGAAATTTGGAGCATAAACTACATATAATAATAATAATTTCTCTGATTGCCACTGAATTGCAACTAGAGGAGTTTATTGACAAAACATATACATAATTATTGTTATATTATACATACAAAATTGCTAATACTAAACTTAGTTCTAATTATGATGACAATTTTGTATGTATAATATAACAATTATGTATATGTTTTGGGATATATATATATTATGGGATATCTTCTGATGCAATCTTTTCTCCATGGTTTCACTTTCTAAGTAGTTTTGATGGTGTTAAATTTTAATAATGGTTGAATGCCACAAAAACCAAAAAGAGAATACTTCTTTATGAAAAAGCCTTTTCTGATAGGTTCTCGTGATATTTAATATTGACTAGCTTACCCGGCGAACTATGTACCGCCAAAAAGTCAAGTATCTCATGTCACACTTGACTTTTTTGGTGAATCATGAAATTTATCTGACAATCAATATTTTCATTCACATCTCAATACGGACTTCCTATGTGCTTAGAACTACCGTTTTAATACCAGTAAACAATTTTATCACAGAGTGTTTATTACAGCTGGTAAGTTTAGATGCTAAATCATATTATCACAACATGATCTTGAATCATGATGATCTTCCCGTTCTACGTTATCCGCTCGGCCGACAATTTCGAAAACATAGGTCTGTAAAATGGATCAATATATAATTATCATTAGGCCCCCTATTAAAATTTCTGGTCAGAAACCATCCCCAATATTCACACAACACATTCCCGAAGATTCATGCCGTTCTGTCAAGTAGTTTTCGAGTCTATAGGGATCAAACAAACCAACTAACACACAGACATTAATTTCTATATATAGAGATTAAACAGGCTTTTGTGAAACCGGGTCATTGCATGCAATCAATGATCCAACTGATGTCAGATTTGTGATTTGTAATTATAAAGTACTACTTTTTTCATATGCACTTTCAATGTTATCCTCTAAAAGGACGGAGTGAGACACTCAATTTCTTTGGCCAACGAAATCAATCTGTAATCAATTTGAAGTCGATTGCTCTCAGCAAGTAATCGACGAGCATACCCACAAACGAACAACAACTCTAGCCTTAAATCAAAAGTAGGATCTCGCTACGCTCGCTCAATAAAAATGAGTACTTACTTGCGAGTCCATATAGGCTTGCTATCATTGACCACTTGCCAATCCCAGACGGTCTTCTCTACTTCTCTCTTCTTCGGTTTGTCCTCTTTGTCCTTGTCTTCTTCCACCTCCACCGCATCCTCTTTCTCGTCTTCATCACCCTAAAATAAATTTCACAATAAAATTTAAATTTTACAATAGAATTATCACATTCGATACAAAATTGAACTGACTGTGCCTTCTTCTATTGAGATTAACGCTTATAGATTATGTGAGTCACTAATCTGAAAATTTTGTGAAGTGAACAACTACAAGACTTAACCTATTTCGGACTATGTGTAACCTTATCTAAATTTGGGAGAGGAATAGCACAAGGTTACCTTATTTTTTCTCTCCCTATCATTTTGATGATGTACTTATTGCATCAATCAATAAAGATTTTCCTCACATTACATTTCATCTACTTTTCAAATTACGTTCGAATACGCTTTGTAACATACCAATTTTCTTGCTATTCTTTAATCAGTGTTCAGTGAGGTTCACGGTATAAAGTCAGCTCCTGATTAAAATTAATTTGCTATCCTTGTCTGTAATTAAACAAATCAGATAGATAGCTCTATCCTTTTCTACCTTCGCACTGTTGACAATTTTTTTTTGGATATGAAGAAATATTTAATAAACTACCAATAAAGTTTATCCCAGTTATGAGAATGTATTATAAAATAATGAGAAAATAGATAATTAATAGCCTAAATATTTATTTATTGGATAGAGTAAACAATACAGTAGTCGGAAAAGAAAAAACAGGCTATTGCCAAAAACTTCTTCAATTTCCTAATTTTGTCTTAAATTGTCCAAATACTATGTAGGTTATGTCCATTTCAATTTATACACTAAATCATCAATCTGAATATACAAATCAGAATAAAACAAGCAATTTTAAATTTAGATAGATAATTAATAAAACTCCCGTAAAAATATAAAAACAAACTTCAAATTTACAAAATAATTCTATAAAAACACATAAATTTTGAGCTCAATACATAATATTATAAAATACGTATAATTTAACTTTATCTAAATATGGGAGAGGAATAGCACAGGGTTACCTTATTTTTCTCTCCCTATCATTTTTTATGATGGACTTGCTGTATGATGACGAGATATATTCGAGATAGATCTGATCATGGTCAAACATGTGATAAGTTCTAAATAGTGTGTTTGTCTTTTCGGTCCCAAAATTTTGTATTTTTTTCAAATTTTGGAATTTTTCAATTATTTGTAATCAATGTAATTCAATTTAGAAGTATTTTTTTGATTAAAAAATGATTTTTGTGTTTATGGATTGTGAATTGAGTGTGTAATTGTAGAATTTAGAGGTGACACATAACCTCTAGCTACATTTGGACTGTTGTAAAAATTAGAATTGGAACAGTTTTGGGCGTAAGTTAGCATGTGATACTTTTCTGTACGTTGTAGGCCTATAATTCTGAATGATTGAATAAATAAATAAATAAATAAATGAGAATCATACTATACCGGAATAACTTTAATCACAGCTATCTAATCTAGAAGGCGTCGGTAACAGATATTTGGAACACTGTAGTCCTCTCTCAATAAGAATCATCAATAATCAATCATTAGGAAACATTTTTTACGAATAAAAGTAAGAAATTTGATTATTATTAACAAGAATCAACAATTAATATTAGATCAGAGGTAATGAGATAACTTGAATCACAACTATCTAACATAGTAGGCGTTGGAAAAAGAGAATCGGCAACACTGATGTTCTATCATTTCCACTGACTTGATAACGTGAAACCTACTAAAGCTTTGCTACTTTTGAAAACAAACTTTTCTCTATCATGTTTATATTGGCGTGAAGCAGTGATCCTCTATCTGTAGTGAGACTATTTGAAGTTATTTGATAATTATTGAATATTCACTGGACTGAATACGTTATACGAATAAGGAATAAATAAATGAATATATAAATGAATGAATACCTCTTCAGGTTTGTCCTCGTCTTCGGATTTGGCTTCATCCTCCTCGATTGGCTCCTCGACCTTGACAGTCTTACTCGACCACAGGAAAATGGGGAAGTTGATGAACTGAGAGTACTTCTTGATAATCGCCTTCAGAGAATCGATTTCCAAAATATTCGGTTGCTTCGTCCTTCAGGTGCAGGCTGCAATCGATTAGCAAACATTCTATAAATAGTAGTTGATTTCTATCATATAGTGAGGTTCACGTTATAATCGCAGTATTTGATTTATCGATTATTTGAGAAGGAGACTGAACTCTGCTGTTTCCGTAATTCGAAGTGTTAGAGGTTTCTGAATAATCAGAATTTAAGAATCTGGTGTGGCGCACTCACAAAACGTTTCTTGCCGTTATGAAAATTGATCACCTGACGCTAGTGTTCACGCGCATCTCAAGTCAACTATTCAACGATCTGAGCCAGCTGGTGACAGGACAATAACGCTGGATACACACGAGATCTGATATCTCTCCATAGTGAATGATTTAATAGAATCAACAGTTGCCAACAGTTTGCAATTGAATAATCACATTTTCTCGAATTTCGATTTTATTTTCAATTTTAGGTGGAAATGTTACTCGATATTTATTGTAGAGATTATCATGCTCAATCTTTTCCACTTAAATGTTTTTGTTAAAATGGTATCTGAAGCCTAATAGTTGAGAATCTAAAATCAAACTTTGCATAGATGGGACGGAGCTCCTGAAATTTTTACAGATATGGGACTTGTGGCAGTTGATAGAGCTTATCAATGACTATTTTAGGTATAAATTTGATGAGAATCGATGGAGCCGTTTTCGAGAAAATCGCGAAAACCCCTGTTTTTGACATTTTCGTCATTTCAGCCGCCATCTTGAATTGCATTTGATCAAAATTGTTCGTGACGTATCCTTATATTGTAAGGACCTTCCAAAGTTCAAGTGAATCCGTTAATTGGGAGATGAGATATCGTGTACACACACACACACACACACATAAGGACCAATACCCAAAACCAACTTTTTTGGACTCAGGGGACCTTGAAACGTATAGAAATTTAGAAATTGGGATACCTTAATTTTTTTTTGGAAAGCAATACATTCCTCACCTATGGTAATAGGGCAAGGAAAGTAAAAAGCGTCTACTATGTTTCATTCCCATGTATCATATGGAGTGGCATTCTGAGGGAACTCTACAGAATCTATTCAAATATTTAGAGTTCAAAGTGGGCTATTAGAGTTATGGTAGGTGAAACATATGGTTGGGGAGTCCCTGCATCATTGAAGAAATCTAAAAAAAAAAACAGTGAAAACAAGCTGCCGGCCATTCTTCAAGGAGCTGAGAATTCTTCCTACTCCCAGTCTTTTCATTTATGAATGTTTCTCCTTATAGCACAAGGTTACCTTATTTTTCTCTCCCTATCATTTTTATGATGTACTTATCGTATGAATCAATAAAGAATAAGAAAAATGAGAGCGATATGACAAGAGGATCGGCAATACGTTTATATGAAACAAGGAGACGCCATCATCTTAGAGATGATCATCATCGAACTACTCTTTTCGCTAGAGGGGCAGGAGTCTGGGCATCAGTCTTTATAACCTTGCCTGAGCATATAACAATTTTAGAATTTATAACTTTTAGGGCCGGTTTCCGAGCTCGGGATTTAGCCAAGTCCTAGACTTTAAACAGCTGGAGTCAGAAAATTGCCTTCCAAAACGGGGCGTAGTCGCAGCTTTTATAACAGTAGTCGTAGTTTTTATTTTCTCATTTCTATAATTGGAAACGTTTTTCCTTGACGAAATAAGACATTCCTAAATAATTCAAAATAGCTGAAACTTTACTCTATTTTCTCATTATTTTGTGTTCAATTTTCTAGTTTTTCGAAATTTAATTCAAACGTGACTATGAGAATGACTGCGACTACGCCCCGTTTTGGAAAGCCAATTTTCTGACTCCAGCTGTTTAAAGTCTAGGACTTAGCTAAATCCCGAGCTCGGAAACCGGCCCTTAGAAGTGAATTAAAAAAAGAGCTAATTAAAAGTTGTTTCTATTCGATACGTGAGTTTAATGAGCATTTCAACGGCAATCACTCAACCTCCAATGCTTTTATCAATAAAAAAGTAAAATGACTCAACTTTAAAATTGACATGACAAGTCCTTATACCCCTCTAATAGGAGGTCACTGGGTGCTTTAAAATTGGAGTTGTTATCCTTGTCTATTATTCGACAAAGCAGATTGCGGTATCCTTTTCTACCTCTGAAACGTTGTCAGTTCGTTTCTTAACAATGTAGAATTAAAATTAACTGAAAAATATTTAATGTCAAGGATGGCCGAATCTTATAACAAAGTAGAACTATAATTAATTGACAAAATATCCAATCTCAAAGATGGCCGAATCTTATTTGATGAAATGATTTACCTGATAACAGATCCTCGTTTGAGAGTGTCTCCCCTGGGATCCTCGACCACAGAGTAACTGCCAGCGTCAGACTCCCAAATCAGTTGTGAGTCATCATTATGCTTTGTGGTTACCACCACTTTGTCCGCCACTGGAGAATAAATTAAAATTCATTTTAGCGATATTTTCAATGCTTAGTGAAAAGCTAATGGTTCAAACCAAAAAAAATCTGGTGTGGCGCACTCACACAACTTTCCTTGCCGTTATGAAAATTGATCAACTGACTCTAATGTTCACGCGCATCTCAAGTCTACTATTCTAAGATCTGAGCCAACTGGTGACAGGACAATAACGCTGCAGACACACGAAGTCTGCTATCTCTTCATAGTGAATGATTTAATAGAATCAACAGTTGTCAACAGTTTGCAATTGAATAATCTTATTTTCTCGAATTTCGAGCTTATTTTCAATTTTAGGTGAAAATGTGATTGGACATTAATTGTAGAGATTTTTATGCTCAATCTTTTCCACTTGAAATTTTTTGTTTAAATAGTATCTGAAGCCTGATAATTGGGGATCTAAAATCAAACTTTACATAGATGGGGCGGAGCTCCTGAAATTTTTACAGATATGGGACTTGTGGCAGTTGATAGAGCATATCAATGACTATTTTAGGTATGAATTTGATAAAAAACGTTGGAGCCGTTTTCGTGAAAATCGCGAAAAACCCTGTTTTTGACAACATTTTCACCATTTTAGACTCATCTTGGATTGCATTTGATTGAAATGGTTTGTGTCGGATCATATCAATGACTTTTTTAGGTATGAATTTGATCAAAATCGTTGGAGCCGTTTTCGAGATAATCGCGAAAAACCCTGTTTTTGACAACATTTTCGCCATTTTAGCCGCCATCTTGAATTGCATTTCGAAATCGTTCAAAAATTAATTTAAAAATTATCCCATTTATTCTACTCACCAAGAAAAGCCGAGTAAAATCCAACACCGAACTGGCCAATCATATCGTTGGTGTCCTGGCCCTGGGACCCAGCCTCCTGCATTTTGCTCAGAAACTCGGCTGTTCCCGATTTGGCGATAGTTCCCAAATTCGCCACCAGATCGTTCTTCGTCATACCAATACCGGAGTCAGCAATGTGCAGGATTTTCTTCTCCTTATCAACCTACAATCAATCAATAAACTGTTAACTGTCGGTCCCGGCTGAAATATGACAGTCGTAAGGCCCATTGACGGCTTAAATTATATATTCAGGCGGTGGAACCTTCCCGAAAGGGACTCCCCACCAACAGAAGCCATACGAATTTATCAATCAATAAATATAAAAAATCAATCAATCAAGTGATCTATCAATCATTCAAGCAATCAATCAACCAAATTTTATTGCTTACATTAGCATGAATCATATTTCAACACACCTACAATCATCACACTATATCTTCTGATTAAAAAAAAGTAGTTTTGTGGAACTAGATCAATAAATTAATAAATGATGGGGGGTTGTCTTGAACCAGAAGGTTTACAGCAGATGCCTATGACAAAACAGTAATAAAATAGAAACTGCAACACAGTAAGATAGTTCCCATAAGATGCATTGCAACTCATTTACACAACATGAATCTTCTTCTTCTTCTTTGGCTACGCCTTATCCGAATCATATGGGGTCGGCATTTCCCCCCTTCAGCCGTCCCCTCCACAAAATCCTGTCCTTCTCCTCCCCGTGTCTCCAACCCCTCTCCCGCAGATCAGCCTCCACTCTGTCTCTTCACCTCATCCTTGGCCTTCCCCGCCTCCTCCTGCCACCCAGATATAAATCCTGCACCCTCCGTCACACATCAACATGAATAAAACGGGGAAATTAATAACTCTAAAAGAGGTATTAATTGTGTTGTTATTTTACCTTTATCCTGATGACGAGCTCAGGTAATGCTGATAGAACACTTGGATCTGTTAGTGACAGGATTCTGATTTTATCCAGAGCATCAGAAGCGTTTGAAATCAATTCTCTCAAGAAGATCTGAAATAAAGAAAAGTACACTTTTAAATCAATACAAATTGATATAAATCTTGTTCATGAGCACACACTATTTTTCCAAACACTCAAGTTATTATAACCTTGATATTCTTTTTTGGAAATTGTAGGGCTACTGAGATTGATGTTATCGGTTAGAACCGTGCGGAAAACACAAAATGTTTTGCGCACGGTATGCAGGAATCAGCTGTTTTGCGAACAGTTTCTAGTTGAACAATGACTTGTTTTGCAATCGAGAGTTGGTAAAAGCCCACATACTGCACTTCTGTTCTATAAAGTGCAGTATAAAACAATTTCAACGCTAATCTACGATTACATGAAGGGATGGTTACATTATTATGATGTGTTTCATTCTGGGTTTAAACTGACAGATGATCAATTATATTTTAAGATTTTGCATTTTCTTGTAAAGGAGACATGTTTGGGTAAACCCGTTGTCTCCATTGTAAATGAATAAAATAAATAAATAAATGATCTTTCTCAGTTTAAACCAAGATAGTGCATAAATCGTAGATATTTTGATCGTTTTAGATATTCCGGAGATATATAGCTCATGGTTAGCCTTCATTTTCTCATCCAATTCAATGAAGAGTGTTATTTTCACAAATAAAGAATGATCATTCACCTTGGCCTTTATTTTCTATTCCAATCATTTCAATTCGTACTTATAAGAGAGGTTACTTCAATTAATTTTGGATTTTTAGCTAAATTGGGGAGATAAGTAACCGATTGTCAGCCTTCATTTTCTCATCCAATTCAACGATGAATCTTATTTTTACAAATAAACAACAATTTGTAATAATGACCTAATTCTATCAAAATTCGGATAGGGAACAGCTTTGAGCTAGAAATGTTGGTCCTTTGCTGATCATACATATGATTTGAGTATTATGGTATGAATTAATAGCCTATTTATAATGTCATACCTCAGACCTATTAAAAGATTGAGTTATCCGGAGCAATCATGAAATAGTATGAACCTTATAAAATTTAAAAATATGGAACCCATTTCAATTTATTCCAAAGAACATAGGCCAAAGTAGTATTTGGCATTTCTAAATTGGGATTTCAAGATTATAAACCCCAATACGTGTATTAACATAGAAATAATTACATAGAACCCTTACTACTAGTTTATAAACACTACTAGTTTCAGCTTTGAAGCTATTCTCAAGTATCCTTTTTTTCAAAATGAATTATTATTTTCCCTAAATAATAAATGAATGACCATTTTCAAGTTTCCTTTTTTCAAAATTGATTGATTGATTCATCACAAATGACAATGTATTGCCAGGTATTACAAGACCCATTGCATACTAACACTACATTATAATGGAAACAAATGAACAATTAACATATTCAGAACAGAAAATAAATATGTAGATGAGTAGATAACTTCTAGAAATAAAGAGTAAAACCTATTTGTTATACAGAATAGAAATTAATTATCATTTTCACTGTATAATAAATGAATAATTATCACCTCCTTATTCCTGTAGAGCGAATTGATGATGAGTTTCATCATGCGATTGACCTCAGCCTCAAAAGCGAACACCTTGGCTTTCTCCCTCAGCTCCTTCATCTGAGACACATTCAACTCGTCGAGGAGAATCGCCTCCTCTGAGCGCGCTACTAACTCATCATCTGCAAAAAGAGAAATAATTTGCTTAATACGATTGTAAATTGTAGTGAGGACGGTTTTGGGCTCAATGCCTGTAGTCTTCTTTGTTCTGTAATAAATAAATAAATCTTCAATAAGTTACCCAACGGTACTGTACTGTATTTTATAATATAAATGACATTCCATCGTGTTTTTAGGGACCAGTTTTGAGCTAGGCCTGATGCTCCTTTTCTGATCATGCAAATGATTTGTGTATTATGAAATTTAGAATAAATAGATGAATGTAAGATTGCTGTAAAGACAGATGTGAATATTTCAAAGATTGCTAATAAAATATTTTAAAAAATTTACTGTTATTAGAACATTTCTGCATGAATGTTATTATAATTTCTTCTTTAGTAATAATTTTTTTTTGCTTTTGTACTCGAGAGTGCAAAACTTTTGTGCTCGGTCCCCGATATTAAAATATTTTAATAGTGCTACTTGAATGTTCAATTAAGAAAATAACTAGTACCTTTGTAATGTTTTCAAATTAAACACACTAGTTTCGACATTTATGTCATTCTCAAGAGTCATTTTTCAAAAAATATGTTTATTTTAAAAATATTTCAAGGGTAAGTACTAAATTTTTTCTATAATTGGGAGACTTCATTTGTTCAAATGCTGATATCCAATATATGAAACCTCATCTGTAGACTGACCTGGCCGCTATGGTTTAGTAAAGGATGAGTGTTGCTATTCAGAGATTGTTAGTTTGGTGTTATTGGGTAAAGTACGCCGAACTGGCAATTAAGGTACCGGCACAGAATAGATACAGAATGGAAGCTAGCAATAAAACGCCTATCCAACCAATGCTTTTTACATGTCGTAAATACTTGAGTGCACCAAGACACGTCACGTGACTGCGCCATCTTGTTAGAAATCAAAATCCTGGTCTTTTGATTAGCTCGTGGCAGTGAACGAGATCTATTGATCCGGATCAGTAAAGTGATCCGAACTTCCCATCTATACTATTACAATGCTGAACTTTCTAACAAGATGGCGGATGTTTGTGTCCAGGGTACTAGCCGAGTTTCCATTCTGTATCTATTCTGCGGTACCGGATTCGATTCCCAGCTGGAAAATCATTTTTGGATAGTAGCCATAATCGAATTTCCTTCTTGCTGTTGTTAATATTACAGCTAAAAAGTCTTTCGGGTGGTTGATAGAATATAGCTTTGCACTTATTTGGAAATTGCGAGAACTGCTAAATCACAGCCACCTCTAATAGGATACCCCGGCCGTATAATTACAATTAATATTTGAAAATGGAATCAGAAGTAAAAAAAAAAAAAAATACTGACCAGTCTTAGATCCTCTCTTCACACTAGCTAGATCATCCGTTACGGTTGCTTCAACAAAATCGCTACCTGGGTCGGCATCAGCGTCAGCTTGAACCCAACCTGAAAAATGGCAAAAAATTAAAATTAATTTTAAAATACAATTAACTATAAACACAATGAAAACTACAAAAACATTAAAATACAGGAGAATGATCAAACAAATTTTGAAAGAGAAGAAAAAGCTGAAGGATTAGAAAGGATACCAAGCTAGAAAATCACAAGGGGATAACAAACAACAAATATTTTGAAATAATAGGGAAATGAAAGGTTCGTTAAACGCTGTCAAGAAGATTAATTTATATATTAATTTATTTATTGACAAAATGTACTATTCGGGAAGAACCAACAGGCACTGAACGACCTGTTTCAGATTTTCTAAGAGAAACAGTTTTTCATTTTATTTCTCATTCATTCTCATTTTTTATTAAAAACTCATCATATACGATAACTGAAAAAACTATAATATTTCTGTTTTAATAACGTGAATCAATGACGTATTATTCATTCATATAACAAGTTTTTACCTTGATTGTATTTGCATTCTCATTTTTTATTAAAAACTCATCATATACGATAACTGAAAAAACTATAATATTTTTGTTTTAATAACGTGAATCAATGACGTATTATTCATTCATATAACAAGTTTTTACCTTGATTGTATTTGCATATGAATAAATAAACAATTTTTCTTCACAAGGATATAACAATCTGATGTGTTTAGCCTAAAATTTGCCATTTCATTACACTAATTAAACTTGTTTCCCTCTAAAATAATTGTGCTTGGAGTTTCAAGATATCCAAAAATATCTAGTTCATAATTTTAAAATGTCATAACATAGCAAACAATTGACACAGTTATTGAAAGAGGGACAAGATGGTTCATCGTTTGTAAAGCATAAAAGTGATCTATATTAATTACTGCATTGTTTCTGCTTATGTAAACAGTTTTGATTGAATTTTAACTAGCGTACGGTAGTTATTGACCTGGATAAAAATTGAATGCTGCAAGAATATAGCATTGAAATTGAAAGACTGTTCTACTTTGAGCGAATTAATTGAAGGTAACTTATATTTTCAAATTATATTGAAAATTATGATGGAAAGCTCCAAGCTATGAAAATTATGTATTATTAACTGCATCTTTTGACCGAAATATTCATGGGAAATAACTACTCTACTCAACTTATTTTCATTTGGCAAGTTTTTTGTTTTCTACAACCGACTCCTTATTGACTTCTGTGAAACGCTTCATTTTGTAGTCTGTGTGACTATTGTATGTTTTATGGTTCCTGATGACTATGTCTATTGCACTATGTGTTTAATGGCAATAAAGAATTCAATTCATAACATTTAACTAGTTGTAATGAAACATTGTTTTCTACATTTTCCAATTAGGAATATTGACATGGTTTCTTTGATGTGAATAAGCTTACGTTTTTTGAACATTATTTTCTCAGTATATTATAAATTGTTCAGTTTCCAAGTCACGTTTATGAATAAATTGTGTACGTTATCAACCTACCATAGGCCTATGTATGGAGCAGGTAAAAAATTATAAGTGACTCAAATAATTTGCATAGAATTGTAAATTTAGTGCCCTATTTTTTAGTAACGCATTGGAAATATAACACGTAATTGAGAATAATAATTCACAATCGTAATACTGGATTAAGAAGAATTTGACACGTGTTACAATGTTACAACGTGTCTTTACAATGTAGAAGATTATGGGCCAATACAGTTCTTTCTTTATGCATAGATCATTTCCTATTCAAATATTAAGAGAAAGATGATTGATTTGATCAAAATTGGCCGAAACCCCACATAAGACTTGTGAAAAGATTGTGTATGGAGTGTTCATTGAAATACTGGACAATGTCGGATCATGTATTATTGAAGAAGGTTGAATTGATCCTTTGAATAATTTAATCAGTCCATACCTATTTGAACATTTTAGATTATTAATAAAATGGAATTTGAAAGTAAAATGATGTGTCACTTAATAATCAAAAGTGCATTCAAAAATCTGAAAAATTGACTTTTTCTAATCCAATCACAATGCTTTCACAAATATAATATTTCCCTGTTGAGGGAAGCATTTGGTCCTATGATCGCGCTTATAAGTTATCGTAAAAATAAGTTGGGAACCCTGCGCTTGCTATTTAAGAGACCATAATTCCAGAGTTAAAAAAACGCTTCCGGGTGGTTCGAAACCATCTTTTTTAAATACAGCTGTGGGTTCAATCATCTCTCATCATCATCCGTCTCTTACTTGATTACCTACTTACTTTTTTCCTCATTAGTCCTTACCCACACACAAGCCTAGAGCTCATGACATGAAGGTATCACCCTCTTCTAAAAACGTTTTAGTCAATTTTAGAACGCTTAGTCTATTTATGATTTTTTTGTAAGTTTTGTTCTGTCATATGACTGAGCATTAAGCTTCAGAAAGAACTTGTAATTCAGAATACCGGATCATCTAAAAATAATATATTTACTAAATATATAAATACAAGAAGCACCAAGGTTGAAGAAAAAGTGATAAGTAGATCTTGCATGTAGTTTATGTCAAGTAAAAACTGCACCGTAGAATGCACCGATAATGACTATCAAGAAAAATCTGGTGTGGTACACTCACACAACTTTCCTTGCTCATATTTGAAACTACGATCAGATTTCTGTATATATAATTGTTTCAGAGTAATTTTTCCTTTGTGAAAATTGTGAAATTCGTTGATTTTTTAGTCTTCATTTTTTAAAGTCGTCAAAACAGCTGTTCTACAGATGAAATATCTCGACTATGTGTTCTTTTTAATAACTGCGCTACCTACCTACCTCATGCACGAGAAGGAGGTTACAAAGTCCATTTCTCAAGGATGGGGTGGACACCCCATTGGTTCCCCAGAAAGGAGACTCATGTCAGTTGATAGAGCTTATAAATAGCTATCCATGGTATAAATTTGAAGAGAATCGTCGAAGCCGTTTTCGAGAAAATCGTGAAAAACATGGTTTTTTAGTGATTATCCGCCATTTTTCTCAAGAATATTACGGAGCTCCTGCAATTTTCTCAGAAATGAGACTCATGTCAGTTGATAGGGCTTATGAATAGCTATCCATGGTATAAATTTGAAGAAAATCGTTAGAGCCGTTTTCGAGAAAACCGTGAAAAACATGGCTTTTTAGTCATTATCCGCCATTTTTCTCAAGAATATTACGGAGCTCCTGAAATTTTCCCAGAAATGAGACTCATGTCAGTTGATAGGGCTTATCAATAGCTATCCATGGTATAAATTTGAAAAAAATCGATGGAGCCGTTTTCGAGAAAATCGTGAAAAACATGGTTTTTTAGTCATTATCCGCCATTTTTCTCAAGAATATTACGGAGCTCCTGAAATTTTCCCTGAAATGAGACTTATGTCAGTTGATAGGGCTTATAAATAGCTATCCATGGTATAAATTTGAAGAAAATCGTTAGAGCCATTTTCGAGAAAAACGTGAAAAACATGGTTTTTAGTAATTATCCGCCATTTTTTCCGCCATCTTGAATTGAATTTTATTGAATTTCTTACTGTCGGGTCCTCATGGTAAAAGGACCTTAAGTTTAAAATTTCAAGTCAATCGGTTAATTAGGAGTGGAGTTATCGTGTTCACAGACATACACACATACACACACACACACACACATACACACACAGACCAATACCCAAAAATCATGTTTTTGGACTCAGGGGACCTTGAAACGTATAGAAAACTTGAAATTGGGGTACCTTAATTTTTTTTGGAAAGCAATACTTTCCTTACCTATGGTAGTAGGGCAAGGAAAGTAAAAAAACAGATTACAAAAATCCATGAGGAAAATAAAATCTTTCCAAGAACTTTTTTATAGACCCATATATTGAAAACGGAAAAAATATACATATAAAAGTGATATGTATGAAATTTTGCTTATATAAAATTTAGACAGTAATTGGTAACAAATTGAGATAGAAGCAAGTTCTAATTTTTTTGCGATATCACAAGATCGTTACCAGTAATAAATAATTTTATTTTTGAGTAACACAAACATAAAAAATCTGGTGTGGTACACTCACACAACTTTCCTTGCTCATATTCGAAACTACGATCACTTTTTGTATATGTGTATATATAATTGTTTCAGAGTACTTTTCCTTTGTGTAAATTGTGAAATTCAATGATTTTTTTAGTCGTCATTTTTTTAAAGTCGTCAAAACAGCTGTTCTACAGATAAATATCTCGACTATTGTTTTTTTATGAACTGCTCTACCTACCTACCTCATGCACGAGAAGGAGTTACAAAGTCCATTTCTCAAGGATGGGGTGGACCCCCCATTAGTTTCCCAGAAAGTAGACTCATGCCAGTTAATAGAGCTGATAAATAACTATAGTGAGTATGAAATTGAAAAAATCGGTCAAGTTATTTTGAAAAAATCGTGAAAAACATGGTTATTTAGTAATTATAGCCATTTTTCTCAAGAATATTACGGAGCTCCTGCAATTTTCCAAGGAAAAAACTCATGTCATTTGATAGGACTTATGAATAGCTACCCATGGCTTGAATTTGAAGAAAATCGTTAGAGCCGTTTTTGAGAAAAACCGTGAAAAACCTGTTTTTGGTCATTATCCGCCATTTTTCTCAAGAATATTACGGAGCTCATGGAACTTTCCCAGAAATGAGACTCATGCCAGTTGATAGTGCTTATGAATATCTATCCATGGTATGATTTGAAGTAAATCGTTAGAGCAGTTTTCGAGAAAACGGTGAAAAACATGGATTTTTAGTCATTATCCGCCATTTTTCTCAAGAATATTACGGAGCTCCTGAAATTTTCCCAGAAATGAAACTTATGCCAGTTGATAGGGCTTAAAAATAGCTATCCATGGTATAAATTTGAAGAGAATCGTTGGAGCCGTTTTCGAGAAAACCGTGAAAAACATGTTTTTTAGTCATTTTCCGCCATTTTTTTCAAGAATATTACGGAGCTCCTGAAATTTTCCCAGAAATGAGACTTATGCTAGTTGATAGGGCTTATAAGTTATCGTAAAAATAAGATGGGAACCCTGCGCTTGCTATTTAAGAGACCATTATTCCAGAGTTAAAAAAAAAACGCTTCCGGGTGGTTCGAAACCATCTTTTTTAAATACAGCTGTGGGTTCAATCATCTCTCATCATCATCCGTCTCTTACTTGATTACCTACTTACTTTTTTCCTCATTAGTCCTTACCCACACACAAGCCTAGAGCTCATGCCATGTGGGTATCACCCTCTTCTAAAAACGTTTTAGTCAATTTTAGAACGCTTAGTCTATTTATGATTTTTTTTGTAAGTTTTGTTCTGTCATATGACTGAGCATTAAGCTTCAGAAAGAATTTGAAATTCAGAATACCGGATCATCTAAAAATATTATATTTACTAAATATATAAATACAAGAAGCACCAAGGTTGAAGAAAAAGTGATAAGTAGATCTTGCATGCAGTTTCACTACGTCAAGTAAAAACAGAATGCACCGATAATGACAATCAAAAACAAAAAACAGATTACAGGAAAACCATGAGGAAAATAAAATCTTTCCAAGAACTTTTTTATAGACCCATGTTGAAAACAGAAAAAGTTATAGCTTACATATATAAGTGATATGTATAGAATTTTGCTTATATAAAATTTAGACAGTAATTGGTAACAAATTGAGATAGATACAAGTTCTAAATTTTTTGCGATATCACAAGATCGTTACCGTACCAGTAATAAATAATTTTATTTTTGAGTAACACAAACATAAAAAAGTAGACATTTCCCTCTAGCAAAACAGAAGTAGGAGGGAAATTAACTAATGCAGATATTTAGGATTTGACAAAAAAAAAAATATATGAGAGATAATAAAAATAGAGTAGCCTTATGTTACTTTCATTGAAACGTACTAACTTAACTTGATCTTATTAATTCTATAGAGTAGTTTAGGATTGTTAGTCAATCCTATATAGGTATCTTATTTAACTTAATGCCGGTAAGTAGATAGTAGAATTGATTGAGAATAATAAATAATTTACTACCTATAGTCAACATAAAAAAGACATGTAGGTAGTTAACATAAAACTGGACTGCAAATAAAATAATGTAACGAAAAGCATTTTTTATCCTGAAAAGCTTATGACACACCCCTATTATAAAAACATTTCATTTTACAAAAGATCTACAAGCTACAACCAGGCAAATTCAATCAAAAACTAAGTTACAGGCCTAGAAAGAATTGGGCTATTGCAAAGCCCAAAATTTGTTTATATTTTCAAGAGAAGAACAAAAAGAAAGAATTTTTAGAAACAATAAATTAATACTTGATGAGTTACTACTATTTTGTACAAAAAAAGTTTTAGTTAGGTACCGTTAGATTAGAAATATATGGTTTTGTTGATGTTTGATCATGATTAATTTTGTAAGATTTACTTTAAACTACTTTGTAAAAGGCATTTTATGATAAACAGAAACTGGAAAAATATGTTATGATAATATTTTTTTCATATTTTACAGCAAACTATAAAAATTTAAAGGGAAACAGAACAGCAAGCCGCTATTTTAGGTTATGATTTGGAATGAATACAGACCTGAACACAGAACGGCTCCTAAAAGCAGGATCCACTTGTACCTCATTTTACTATACACTAAAAGTTCAAGACACAATGTTTTTAAACAATTATTAAGAGTAAATTAATTTTTATCGAACGAAAGAACAAAATGCTTTCAGATAAACTGACAAAGCGAATGATGATCGTCGCACACCTCCAAACTAGAATGTTCGTTCTGTCATCTGTAGCTGGTCTCCACCAATCATAACCTACCAACGCATAAAAACTGACCAATGGAAAGGCTACGCTTGGAGTCGATCTACCAATAGAAAGCCGAGAAGTGGTTTTGTAGAATTGTGTACACGATTCAAATTCAAAATTGAGCATTACCTAGATGCATAAATTATTTTATGGGTTTATAATTATTTTCGCATTAAAATATCAAAAAATCAAGCTATATACTGGGTTTATTACATGAAGAACATATTTTGAGCAAGAATCATCCAATAAAAAGTACGATATTGTAGCTAATTCTTTACAAGTAGGGTAGGTAGGTACCACAAACACCGGTACCTACCTATTAAAAAAAATGATCTAATAATACCGTAATTTATTTCTATTATAATAATTATAGTAGCCCACCAACTAAAAATTAAGATTATTTAACATTTAATTAAAATCATAAATAATAGAAGTTCTATAAAATCTATTCAAATTCAAGTTTTTCAGCTATACCGGTATCTCTATAAATGTTTTTCTTCAATGTAGATTTATATAAAAAATTACCAAAATATATGACCGTGAGTTACGACGTATTTTACTAAGTTAGTACAATTTTTATTCTTTCCACTTTCTAATAATAATATATTGCTTTCCTTCCTGGGGATGTAATGTATTTTTTTTAAAGAATCCAACTTGAAGGATCAAACTACTTTGTCATGTTTACGGTTATTTCAATCAGAACTTTCAATAAATTGCTTGTTATAAAAATTTTTCTTCATCAAAAAAGTAATATTATTCTTTCTTCTGCAATTTATTATCATGCTACTACCACCCTACAAAATCTTTTCGACTTTTCTCTTACAATTTGCTGTTACTTCATGCTCAATTCCTGTCGTAAATTCTTCAAATATTATCTGGGTAGATCGCTTCGTTCACCTAAGTAGTATGTGCACAGTGTACCTATTTTACTTACCTACCGTACCGTACATCATTTAGAGATGAACATAAATTCAATAAAATGTTTTATGAGCAATGCATGAGGACTGACTGAGGAATATTGCCCAAAAATTGGAATATTCCCCTATTAGAGAATTGACTACCTACATAACTCAATTGTCATTGCTCTCTTGGTTTTCTATTACCGTATATTCTTAATTCTTTTATCAGTATTTTTCTATAAGAATTTCTTCCTCGTAATTTTACTTTGAAGAAAACAGTTTTGAGCTAAACTTATCATGTCTTTTTGTTTCCAAACTTGTATTGATTTTTGAATAAATAAATAAATAACTTCCAAGTAGGCTGACTGATTAGTTGAATTAATCAACTACTAACTAGTTAACTACTAAATAGCCAGTTGCACATAATTCTGTTAACCTTTAATCTCGATTAAATGCCACAAGAACCAACCAGAAAAGCCTTCTTCTCAAAAAAACCTTCTCTGATTAGGCAATTCTCGTGGTATTTATGCATGATTAAAAATATATGTTTTGTGAAGCCAGATCTTATAGTTTAGTTTTAAAGATTTCATCTTGTGACTCCACTATGATTTCTAAAATTTTTATTCATTTTTTTTCGACTAAGTTTTCCAACAATAATGAAACTATGTTTAGCTTGCAGCCAACCATTTTCGTTCATCCAACACAATATAATTAGACGAATGGTTCACTAGGCCTGATATAAAATTCTAGAACCGTAGTTGAATTGTGAAGTTTTTTTTTTCATTATCAGGTATCAAATGTGTCATGGTACTCATTCAAATTTTAATAGACTGCGAGCGACTTCAACCATAAAAATTACACAGCGTCATTTTATAAGTGATGAATTGTATTTCACATTTACATTGGCAGTTGAATTTATTCAAACAACTGGAAACTATCAAAGTCATCTTTTAATATCCCTAGAATCCATAAAAAAGTAGTTTTAAGAGATGCTTCGAAATTGTAATATTATAAGTAGTAGGCTATAGGCCTATGCAACGTTAGAAGACAGTCTACTAACTTCAAGCTATATGGACTGAAGGCTGCTGTTTGGGAGAAAATGTACTAGAATTTGTCTCAGAGACACTATAAGAATATTCGAATACTATAAAATAACACTATATGAATAGACACTATAATTTATGAATTAATTCATTATGTTGTTGATTAAGAGGAGTATCAAAATCCCATTTGAGAAAGACATCAATTTCTCGATAATAAGTCTTGAGATGATTGTCTCATAAATTGAGTTCAACACTACCTACTGTTGTTGATGTAAGACTGTTCAATTAGGTATTATTAAATGAGAAAACAAATTAAATGCTGTCTACTGTACCTCCCGAACCCTTGTCAAACTTTGACAGCATTTATTCATAATTTAGATTTTCGTTTTCCGTTCAATAATAATAATAATAATTATTATTATTCATTTATTAGCATTTGAAAAAATGAAATTTCCTAACTATCTCCATCTGTAGATTTTTTTATGGTTTGTCATGTAAATTTTTTTAAATGTACGGTACGGAAGAACAAAAATATTCTGTTCCTCTTCACAAATTGGTTTTATTTTGAGCTAGAACTTACAAATATTAGGTGACAAGTTTTCCCTCAAACAAATCAACCTTCAACTTGATGTTTTAAGCGTCAAAATCTGAACTTTGTGCAAAAGAAACAAAATTTATCTATAAAAAGTATTTTTTTTCCATTCTATTGGAAAGGTTTCAACTTCTTGATATAAAGTTTTATTAATTCTTTGTTAATAATATAACTACCGTACATAGTTGTTTCCAATTATTTCCAATCCTTGTTGATTTTTTCACTACTTTGTATTAGTGTGTTTCTTCCACAGTTTCTTTCTAATTATTTCCTCGTCAAATTCAATTCTTTCTGGATTGTCTCCCACCTCATTCCTCTTTTTATCATTCTCCTATTAATTTCTTCTTATTTCCTTGTTGTAATTAGTATCCTAGCAATTTGATATTCATTTGGATAAATAAAGACCTAGCTATTTGTTGGAAGTTAGTTATTCAAAAACTAGGACTGTATTTATCAATCTTACTTGGATTTGAGTTGTTTGCTATAAAATTATAGCATAAAAGTATATAGTTGAGAATTATGCTGACCAAGAAATAATATGTGGTTCAAGTTATCCTCAAGTAACGTTCATATTTATGGCCTCCCACAGATCTTACAAATTCAACTACGGTATTTCAAAGCAGAAAATGATATAGCTTTTAATTTATTAAGCTGAAGTTTTTAAAAACTTTCAATATCCCAACCTAATGGTCTAATTGAGAGACAATTCAGTGGAATTGCCAATTCTATTTTGAATGAAATGGAATTGACAAAGTAATCAGTGTTTCTCACTTATGGGAAAGTTTTAAACTATTCAATATGTAAGATGGTACCACATTTAGACCAGTATTCTATTAATTATGCAGTGATTGAAGGGTTATTTAAAATGTACAACAAAATAATTACATAGATACATAATGATATATTTAATTCACCAATTAACTATTCAACTGACAACAAATATCAGTTCTAGTCGAAGATAAAAAATAAATAAGAATCTATAGTTTGAAAGTAAACGAAGAAAAGTTCTATACAAATACAACAGATTTTTACAGCGCTCCATAAACATTTAAACAGAGCTTTGGTAGATATTTCTGCAGATATTCCATCGATACAACAATTTCTATAATATATATATAAACAACTCTATCAACATTTATATAAACTAATAATATTTAAACACAATGATCAATTTAGTGTAGTGTGAACAATGACAACTACCTGACGTGTATTCATTTCTTTGTCTTTTTGTTTGTTTATCTAAGTTACTCATTATTTACACATTCATACTGCATATACGAGTACTTGCATGTAAAATACAAACAGATCATAATATTGTTTGCAAATTACCCTAGTTACTTATGTACATATAGCTAGCTAATCGGATTATTTACTTTACACCATACGTAATATAGATACATAATATGCTTAGTTATCAAATAAAAAAAAAAAAAAAAAAATACAGAGTGTTTCGAGACTGAGTGAGCTTATGTGTCTCATAAAATATTATGGAAACCTCATGTCTCTCGTGAAAAACGACATGAGAGATAATATACAATGACATCAACCTTTTTCTTGCACCAGTATTATGAATCGAAATTTGGGGAGGAATATAGTTTTGGATGTGTCTGTTGGTCCTTTCCCACTCGACTTGATGAATAATTATTATTGTGAATCATTGAATTTTAAATGAATTATGAATTTATGACTCTATCATTCTCATTACAATACTCAACTCATGATATGAGAATTTGACAATATTTTTGTCATTAATCTCTTAATCAAATTTGAAATTTTCTACAATTGCATTTTTAAATGGGATGCTCAAATAATATTGTTAGCAGATTTCCAAACATCCACCATTTAGATATTAGAAGTAGAATATTTAGGAGTTCCTAGATACAGTACACTGATAGATTGATTTCTAGACGTCTGAGGTGAATACAAGGTTGTGGTCCAATTTTATGTACTTCACGAAAAATTCAACTTATGACACAAAGCTTTCACTTTGAATTATATTCTATTTTATTTGAATTTTGAGTTTCTTCCAGTAATTAGATTACTGACTTACCTAACAAACTAGTAACATTTTTCAATTTTTTTTATAGAAATACTGAATTATAAAATTCAGTTTTTCAAGTAATTTTGAAGGGACCGCCACTACACCCACAATGCTTATAATAACCCTGAGTTATTTTATTTTTTTCTCAATTATGATGAAAGAGCACATGCGCTGAATACTTTGATGCAGATATTCCTGAAACACTATAAAATTCTAATAAAAACTGTGCATTGGTTTGTTTCGAGCGAAATGAGAATTTAGGAGAAATGAAAGTATTGTCAAATTTATTGTAGATCTCACAATTTTACTCCATGTCCATTTAATCTGAAGATTTCGCTCTCAATTATTATTAAAATTTATCAATTTTCTAATACCCTACGTTATCCTATCTACTACATACAATTTATTCTATTCACGGCAAAATCAGAAGTGAAATTTGACTAGAATAGTGAAGAAAGGCAAAGCTGAAGTTGAGATAGCAGAATATTTATTTGGTTCAGATTTTAGGCCATGAAGATTGGTTTACATGATAGTTTCAAAAAAGTCACACATTTGAAGTAATGTATTACAATATAATTCTGTTTTGGAAGTATTGAATACATATTTAAAGCTCGGGTGACAATATATTTTTGGACAGAGAGGGATGAAAATATAGGAAGGGATTGATAAATATATTTATCCTACTTTTAAGGCTACTCAGCTTTGCAATTTGGATACAGATAAGCTACATTGAGATAGATGCCTTTTAACACAGAGTAAGCTCCAATTTTGACACATTGACAATTTGTTATATTGTTAGACGATTAGGAAAATAATCCCCCACCCTAAATGGTGGGAGAACTGAGTTTTTGGTATCGAACGTAATTATTATTTATACATTTGAAAAATACTAACTTCTAAAAAATGGAGCTAATGTTAGTGCTTGTTAATTTTATTTGTGGAAACACAATTCTATTCACAAAACTGAGTTTATAGATTAAAACTGAAATAATTATGATTTTTATAATAAATTAGTCATCGATACTATCATGAACATAAGACAGGTTCTAAATTCGATTTTTATTTTACAAATCAGACAAATTCCCATTTATTCCTATAGGTACTTATTATGTGAATACATGAAAAATAGTTACCTGCTCAAGAGTTATCTATTCTCCTCAATTATTAATAATTATCAAACTGGCTCTTCCAATTTTCACTTTAAAGTTTCAGTAAAATTATCCATTTATTTTAAACCAATAACCAAAGCAACTTATATTTTTATGCATGTAGCATATAACCCATATTAAGTAGCGTATTCAACATTCTTTAATGGTTTTGTAGCCTCCTTCTCATTTGAAGTAGAGATACAATTGAATACTTCAATTTCAACTTTTCAAGTTTAGGTACGGTACCCATTCAAGTTTTTAATTCATGGATTCTGTAGAATTTATAATTTTGACAGTGTAAAAGACTTCATAGAGCTAGAGAAATGTTTTGTCTACAAAATACTTATGAAATGTCTAAATAGTGAGCCGTCCGTACATTTAGGTAAATTAAAAATTAAGAGAAGAAAAAGGAAATAAATTGAGTACATACTATTGGTCACACACTTTCAATTGAAAAGGTATTGTATTTTTGTGCTGCAGGACATGTAAGAGAAAATATAAATATTAGTTCGAATATCATAGAAAAAAGAAGATTTTTGCCTGTTTTACCTGATTAATCCTGTTTTCTTTGTTTAGTCGACTGTTTTTATTATTAGAAAACATTTCTTATAGTCTTTTATTTTGTATTGTTAAAAATATTCACTATCAGACAACCCTCATTCGATTTCATTAAAACTAAAATTAAATAAAAAATTTACATTTTCGATTTCAATTAGTTTCAAAATTAACGTTTCAATTTTTAGTCTACATTTCAATGAGTTTGCAACCAGAATATTTATTAGTCTATGAAATTACATAATTTGATACAATAATGCTTCCTGCATTATTTGAATTTATTCATATTGATTGTTGAATTGTTGAAAGTTAGTCAATAAAAATATGATCAAAGAAGGATGATTAGTGTGAGAGACAATAATTAGAAAGCAATAAATTTCTTTTCTTATTGCCTTATTAATACCGATTGTAACATTGTACACAAAATAATAACTATTTCAAGCTGACTGACAAGGAAGTTTAAAAGTTTTTATCGACTAACGAGAAAATTAGTGTACAAAAAAAAAAAACAGAAGAACCATTCTTCTAAGTAAAAACACAACTAAGACATTCAAAATCTACTTGACATATAATTATCATGATTTTCATAGGTGACCGGTATGTACAACACTCATTCGTCATCCATTCTAAATTCACACACTTATTAAATTCATTCTACCCTATTTTTTATAATATATCCATATATAACATACAGGATTGTTAACACACCATTTATAATTATTATTCTGCACACAAATATTTCCAGCAAGATTTACAAATAAATAATATAGTTATTTATGGTACGGTAATAACAGTTATTAATCAAGTTCCAAGATAAAAAAAGGTCTCATGTTGACAGAGTTTCTGTTTCAGTTGTAAAGTAAAAATTTATAATGATTTCAAAACTAGAAGATTTTTATCTGTTACGTTAATTACATTCATTTTACAATAATAATTAATATCATTATTATTTCAAGAGCCTTATTTACAATTTACAATATAATTTTTTCATAATAATTTCTTTTCTATTATTTTTTAACACACTTAGTTCTAAGTTTTTATATTATTGTGAGGCATTCAAGAAGATTTACAATGTATGTATATTTTTCATATAAATAAGTCACATCTACATTAATTGATTCATTATTCAAGTACATCAACAACTTAGTGAATGAACGGGCTTTGCGCTTACGAATAATAAAAATAGTTTTACTATTTAATCTCTATCATTGACTGTACGCTCACATTTTTTATGCATATTTCAGCAAACTTCATTGTTGACTCATCAAGATTTGAAATCGATTTATTCTGTTTATACATCAATGATTTGTGATCATTAATCAGTGATTTTTGAAAGTTCCGTACCCAGAGTTTTAGATCATCTAGAGTATTTTTGGGTTTTGTCAAAGGTATCACTCAAAGTTGGATACTAGAGCTTTCCCTTCAAATGGTTTAGCAACCTCTTTTGAATAGTTTATCAATTTGTTCAAAAATTCACGAATAACTTGATAATTGAATCACTAATCAAAAGTCTTAGTGGGAAATTGTTGGTGAAAAATATTTTTTTTTGGAAGAGGAGTTCATACCTCTTTGAGAGAGATTACTACTGGTTGACAATAGTCATATAGATAATATTGATAAGATTATTGATAACAACATGTACGGATACATTCAGTTGACTAGACACTTGAACTAAAATAAAGTATTGAGGATTGTACAGGATCAAAGAATTTTGATCTTATCAATAAAATGTGATAGTAAAATAAATTATTAAATTGGAAGTTGAAGTAACTATTATGTTGGTAACATGTCGTTGAAATCACATCAATTATATCGATGTGATAATTTCATTTCCTTAATTATCTGTTACATAATAAATCTTTAAGAAATTCGTCTGTTAGAGGTGGGTAGTCTTCGTCCTTTGAAGTCTTGTCCAGTGAAAACTGTAATAAAAGAGCAACAAATAGATATGAGTTTAACAATAAATGATTCACAATTATTCACGTATAGAGACCACTGTAGGGATAGCTTCAAATTGATTGAAAATTTGAAATTATGACACTTCCTGTTGTGTTTGTTGGGTCGATGTCAAACGAGGCAAACGACAAAAGAGGTCTGCTACAGTCGAGGCCAGCAATGGTAGAGACCTGCGACATTTGAGGCCAGCGACCATAGAGGATTCCTGAAAAAGAGTCCTCAAATGTCGCCTGTGTCAGGCGACAGTTGAGGTTTCTTTAATTTTTGAACAGCCCCGACAGTTGAGATCTGCGACCGCAGAGGTCTCCTAAAAAAGAGTCCTTAAATGTCACCTGCGCCAGACGACAGTAGGACTGTTTTCCAGTCCTCTACGGTCGTAGGCCTCGACTGTCGTCGGTCTCGACCGACCCCGTGTTTGTTTATCAATGTGTCAATCATGTCAAGGTAAATTATAACTCCTATGTTCAGCAGGGTATGGTCACAACTATAACACAAGAGGTAGGTAGTAATAGACTAGTCTTGAAGTTTTGCCCCTATGCAAATACTCAGGAAACTTTCTATCACATTTCTCTGAAACTTTTCAATGCCTTGCCTGTTAATATAATAAATACCATTAAAAATATTCACGAATAGAGTTAAACAATTTCTGTTGATGAATCCAATTTATGAAATAGAAGAGCTCTTTAGTCATAGAGTTAACAATATGCTTGATCAGCATCTATTCTTATGAGTGAACCAGTCATATGATTATGTATTATGACTGTGTGGTATACTTAAGCTGCGTTTACACCAAAGCTATTAACAAAATGTTAATAGCTTAATCCTTATAGATTCTATTAGATTGAACATAACTTATCATACACATGATAAACATATATGCGTTTGTCAAGTTCCGTTCAATCTAATAGAATTAATAAGGATTAAGTTATTAACCTTTTTGTTAATAACTTTGGTGTAAACGCAGCTTTATATTTTTATAGAAATAAGTCTATTTTTATGTTTGTAATTTATTGTGATGACTTCTTGTTTGTAATTAGGATTCGATCTATCATTGACATTTTTGTAATGCAATTGATGTTCTCAATTAGGTGCTGCAATAAAATATTTTAACTTGACTTGACTATAAGATATATAGGCTACGGTAGACAATTGAGGATTACTTATAAATTCCTTTTGAAACCTCTGTTACGAGAGGTAACATGTGAGCAATCAATCAGGCGATTATGATAACATAAAAAGTAATTCCAAAAAATAAGACCACACTCAGATGCTGGGTCATCATATCTGCAAATAAATTCCATGTATTTTTGGCAAATAGCTTTAATTTGAATGTGAATAGATTACAGAGTGTCTACACTTGAGGATTGGTCTTGTGGGGTTGTGCTCCAGAAGTTCAAAGGGTGCAACTGTTGCAGAAGAAGGCATTGCGTATTATTCTGGTGCAGCTTATCTAGAGCACAGTAAGCCACTATTCATAAGTGGATTCACTTTTCATGGGATGGTGGCTTTCAAACTCCTAATGAATGTAAGGAAGAATATTGACACTCATCATTGCAGAGAAGACATTCACAGCTACAATACAAGATCAGGATAGACGTGCCCTACACATGATTAAGTAAAATATTGACAAGTCCTGGCCACTTATATCTGAGACTTTTCTATATCCTCCGTTAGGGAACTACCACTTGCTTCATTCAAAAAAAGATTGGAGAATCTCATTTTAAAGAATCCCATTTATTCCTTTTCTGAGTTCATTCATCTGCCCGTGTTAGGTTATTTTTAGATTTATGAATTGTTATGTAATTTCTCTTGTTTTTGGTCTGTTTTTATTAATTCTCATAGTTCTTCATATCCCCAAATTCATATTTTTATAATGTTTGTTATTTTTTTCTTGTAATAGTTTTATTGATGTTTTTTGACTTCTTGTTATAGCTATTGACGTTTTCTATTGCATTGTATATTGTCTTAATGGAATAAAATTATTCTTATTCTCACCGAGCGCACACCAATACAGCAATAGCGATGAGATTGGCCGCAGATTGAGAGATGGTGTGGTGGGGGGGCCATGAGGGGTATTAGCAGTTGCAGTTGGGGTTGTTCGCCCCCTGCGGTCCCCCCTGCTCGGTGAGTCGGGTGCCCTTTGAGCCGCTCAACATGTTGTTCGCGTCAGAGTCCAAACTTTCCGACATTCGGTCACAGATTATGTCCACCAGTCGCTCGAATACTGCCTACAACATCACAAAACCAAAAAAAGAAATATTATTCATTTCATTCATCATTATTCATTTCATTCATCATTACTCATTTCATTTATTTCAAGGTTCGCTTGAAGTATCCAGCTTATTTATTCAATAAACGTTTCTTCTATTCTATCCTATCCATATTCATTTCATTTATTTACAATCAAAAATCATTATTACAATAATTATAATATGATTGGGAGAAGACAACAGGCATAGCCCAAAACTGTCTTTCTCCCAAATTTTCCCGAATACAGGCCTATCAATAAAAATATAGCATTTGTTCCTACATTTTCTATAACAAGGGGTTTCTCAAGGCGATTCTCTCCCTTCAGGTACCTTCTCCATTGCGGAGATTAGCTATCATCATTGCAATTTTTGCTTGGCTCACTGCTGCTCTAAAAAGTTGATGTGTCTTGCAATTCAATGCTGCTCTAGTTTTTTCAACCACGACATCCTTCGTCCCACTGAACGTTTACCATAAGGTAGTTTTATGTTACCTCAGCTTTTTATAGTAGAATAGAGATATGTGGAATAGAATAGAGATTGTATAGTAGAATAGAGATTTGTCTCTATTTACTATTATTTTACTATTTTCTTATTACTATACCAGTACTATTAATAATTGTTCGTCTCTGATAGAAATTGGCTATGATTCAAGATATCTCGGTATACCAGATCTAATATTAGTTATTGATCCATGCTAGTAATCATCAATTATACCTTAAAATATATTTTAGTCATCAAGAAAATATACATTATGTCTCAAAAAAGGTTAACAGCCGACCTATTCCAAACTGTGTAAAATTAGGTTTTGAATCCAACGAATATACATTTTCCAACTTTGAGCGCTCATAAAAAGTTCAAAAACGTCAAAGGAACAAATTATATGAATGTTAAATATCTACCTCTTTCAACCATATCCTTAGAATTGGATTTTAACTTGTAGTTTTCAAATCGATTTATCTCGGAAACTGAGGTCGATAAATAAACAAATTTCACTGGATATTTTTTGTTGCAAATTTAATGTCGAATCTATGGTCTTCGGCTGTTACATCTTTCGTGATACACCATTACCACCTGAATGCCAGTGAGATTACTGACCTTAACATTAATGTTTTCTTTGGCGGAGGTCTCGAAGAACTCAATGCCGAGCTGCTCGGCGAGTTGCTTCCCTCGCTCGAACGAGATGACTCGCTCGTCCTCCATGTCACATTTGTTGCCTACCAGGATCACCTGCGCGTTGTCCCACGAGTACGTCTTGATTTGTGTTACCCTGCAACGCAACACAACACATCAAGCAACACTGTTGCTAAGAAATTATTTATTCGGAATGAACAAGAGGAGATTACACTGAACATACAAAGTTGCCATGCAATGTAACACGCAAAGCCGGTTGCACAAAAGCTGGTTAAATTTTAATCGTGATTCGTTCCACGAGAACCAATCAGAGAAGCCGTCTTATCAAAAAGGCCTTCTCTAGTTGGTTCTAGTGGAATTTATTTATTTAATTCATTGTGTAAAAATACTTGACATTAGGAAAGGCACAACAGGCTCATACCCAAAACTGTCCCATTTCCAATTTATACTATACTGGCCAAATCAAAATGTTGGCTATGTCACTTTCACTTTTCAAAATACAATGTTCTGTAAAATACAAATTAATAACGGTTAAAATTTAACCTTGTGCACTTGCTGGTTGCGTTCAGACTTGCACATGCAAGCCTCAAGTGTTTCAATGGCACTTTCCAGATTTTGATTTTCGGCTCATGCATGATCTGACGTGCACTTGCAGATAATAAACGCATTCAATGTGATCACACCCTAAGCTGCGTACAGACTTTGGCACCACGAACTTTTTAATATCAAAATGAACTTAATTCCGAAGTGAAAAGTGTAAATTTAAAGTATTGTGTTCACTATAACCTTAGTGTCCGGTTTCCCATTAGGGAACTTTGGACTATATACGGCGAGGTGGAACTACCCTTGGGTCTCCCACCATTCAAAGCCATACGCTAATAATAATAATAAGCACCACGAACACGCCAATTTCACTTTTCATCAGCTGATTATATCTGCATTTGCACAAAAACAATACAGAACCGTTATAATATGCGTTATAATCAGCTGATGAAAATTGAAATGTGCGTGTTCGTGGCGCCGAAGTCTGTGCGCACCTTTAGATTGATGCCTTTGAATGAACAGGAAGAACAATAGTACTGAACACACAAAACTGAACACTCTTAGGCCCGGTTGCACAGAAACCGGTTAAATTTTAACAGTGATTAATTACACGAGAACCAATCAGAGAAGGCCTTTTAGAAAAGACGGCTTCCCTGACTGGTTCTCGTTAAATTAATCACGGTTGAAATTTGACAGGATTTTGTGCAACCGGGCCTTAGAGGGATAATTTTGGAATTAACAGGAAGGAAAATAGACTGAACACACAAAGCAACACTGTTAGAGAAATGACTAGAAATGTTAGGAGAATACACTGAGTGTTTCAACGAGGATTCAACGCTTCATAATTTATAATTTCATTAGAAATACTCATAATTCAAGACATAAACTTTCTTACATGGTGTATGAGATGAGTGATACCATAGAGAAACAATAGCATAAGTAGATATCCCATGGTATAAGGCGTTTATGTCGCAACTTTTACTGTTATATCAAGCCGATTACTGTTGATTATTGTCCAATTTTACTACCTATTTTGTTGGGGTAAGAGTGTATGAACGGCACAATATGAGATGCTACCAGTGTCACACAGCTTCACGGAAAAGAGTTACATGAACTATCGGCTTGAGATAACAGTAAGAGTTGCGACATAAACGCCCTATATCATGGGATATCTACTTATGCTATTGTTTCTCTATGGTAATACTAAGAATAAGACTAAGGTTGAGGTGGAGTGACAGAACCTGTATGATCTACGAAAGTGAGAGACTCCCAAGCATCTTTGCTGCTTATTAAGCACTGTTGAGTATACGAGCAACATCTTTGACAAATATAATGAATTTCTAGTTTGTTAAAACTCAATTTGTCAGTTAAGTTATGCAATTAAAATTAGGAATCATTGGGAGTTAGAGATTAGAGTTAGGTCAACATTCAAAACCTTGCAATTAAATGAATTAGAGAAAAATTCGCATATACATATAAGAAATACCCTCTCAATCCTTTCAATATTTACACCATTTTTAGGGACTCTGAAACTTTGTTTGTTAGGAACAGATTTGAAGCAAACTTACCAGTCTTGAACGCTATTAAATGATTCCTCATTTGTGATATCATACATTAGAATAAATCCCATTGCTCCTCTGTAATACGCCGTCGTTATTGTTCGATACCTTTCCTGTCCTGCTGTGTCCTGTAAATATGGAAAAAAACGTTATTTACCTGTCAAATTGAAAAAAAAATTATCACGATTTACAATAACTGCAAAATCAATCTTACAACGGATATAGAAGTTTACAGCTCCAGTCAAAACAAATCTAATTGGAAACAGATGAAATTTACAGAATAAAAGCAACGCTTTACTGGAAAAGAAAGTATAGGAATGGAAATTCAATCAATACTGACTAAACATAAAGAAAATACCAACAAGGTTACAACTTTTTCTGTGAATGGCTGCCAGGCAACTTTCGTTCATGATATGGTAGCCATGAAGGGGATTCCCTTTACACTCCTCCGTCACAATTTGGTCTCCAAATTCTTCTGAACATTTTTCTCTCAATATCATCGAACATACAAATCCACAAACGGCCATCAATGATTTTGATTTGAAATGATTTTGGAAAACGGTAATCTTCCAACCGAGAGACTTCAATGCACATACTCTCAACTTGAACTCTGCATGTAGCTGTAGGATACATCCACTAAAATAATAATGATGCCCGGGAAATGTTTTATGATTACTTTAATAATGAATACACCTCTATGATTCACACAGAGCAGTGAATGCTATCGCTAGTGTAAGGTTGGAACTTTGAAGAGCATTTTCCAGAAGTAATCCATTGAAAATTGACAGTTCTAGATGCAGAATCAGTACCTAGTTCTACAGTTCCTGATAAGTTATAACAATACTTATTATTCACATTGAGCTATTTTGAACAGTTCACTCTCTGGAGCAAAATTGTTTCGAAATGGTCTACTTGACAGGAATGAGAAAAATTCATAGAAATGTCAAAATAAATGGAATTGCAAAAATGCTCTTTCAAGGTTCTACTAAAAATAATGTATTTTCGTCAGAAGAACACGGAAAATGCTTATAGAAACTCAATAATAAGAGTTCTAGGGAGAGATCACCCTGGACCTTCAACTCATCAGGAACTTTAGAACCACTGATTCTACATCTAGAACTGTTAATTTTCGATATACTTCTGGAAAATGCTCTCCCAACTTCATTCACACTGTCATCGTTGTCTTATATCTTCGAAATTCATATTCGTTGTAGAGATTTAAAATATTGTGAAAATATACAGCTGGGGACACACCTGTACCAGTAATGCATCGTTCCGATCACATACGTTTTTGAAGTATCCCATTCAAATGTAACTAATTAACAATGTAACTACATTACACAATATACGGTAGTTACTGTACCCACTCCGATCCTATCACGGATGACAATATCTAATGTGAAATGGTGCATGCCACACATGTCCGTCATGTGATCTGTCCCACCATCACCAACCCTGAGTACAAAAAAGGTATGTATGTGTGTGTGTGTGTGTGTGTGTGTGTGTGTGTGTGTGTGTGTGTGTGTGTGTTGTGTGTGTGTGTGTGTTGTGTGTGTGTGTGTGTGTGTGTGTGTGTGTGTGTGTGTGTGTGTTGTGTGTGTGTGGTGTGTGTGTGTGTGTGTGTGTGTGTGTGTGTGTGTGTGTGTGTGGGTGTGTGTGTGGTGTGTGTGTGTGTGTGTGTGTGTGTGGTGTGTGTGTGTGTGTGGTGGTGTGTGTGTGTGTGTGTGTGTGTGTGTGTGTGTGTGTGTGTGTGTGTGTGTGTGTGTGTGTGTGTGTGTGTGTGTGTGTGTGTGTGTGTGTGTGTGTGTGTGTGTGTGTGTGTGTGTGGTGTGTGTGTGTGTGTGTGTGTGGTGTGTGTGTGTGTGTGTGTGTGTGTGTGTGTGGTGTGGTGTGTGTGTGTGTGTGTGTGTGGTGTGTGTGTGTGTGTGTGTGTGTGTGTGTGTGGTGTGTGTGTGTGTGTGTGGTGTGTGTGTGTGTGTGGTGGTGTGTGTGTGTGTGTGTGTGTGTGTGTGTGTGTGGTGTGTGTGTGTGTGTGTGTGTGTGTGTGTGTGTGGTGTGTTGTGTGTGTGTGTGTGTGTGTGTGTGTGTGTGTGTGTGTGTGTGTGTGTTGTGTGTGTGTGTGTGTGTGTGTGTGGTGTGGTGTGTGTGTGTGTGGTGTGTGTTGTGTGTGTGTGTGGTGTGTGTGTGTGTGTGTGTGTGTGTGTGTGGGTGTGTGTGTGTGTGTGTGTGTGTGTGTTGTGTGTGTGTGTGTGTGTGTGTGTGTGTGTGTGTGTGTGTGTGTGGTGGTGTGTGTGTGTGTGTGTGTGGTGTGTGTGTGTGTGTGTGTGTGTGTGTGTGTGTGTGTTGTGTGTGTGTGTGTGTGTGGTGTGTGGTGTGTGTGTGTGTGTGTGTGTGTGTATGTGTGTGTGTGTGTGTACACGATATCTCATCACCCAATTAACGGTATGACTTATGAGAAATTTGGAACTTAAGGTCCTTCCCCTATAAGGATCCGACACGAACAATTTCGAACAAATCCAATTCAAGATGGCGGCTAAAATTGCGAAAATGTTGTCAAAAACAGAGTTTTTCGCGATTTTCTCAAAAACGGCTCCAACGATTTTGATCAAATTCATACCTAAAATAGTCATTGATAAGCTGTATCAACTGCCACAAGTCTTAACTTATATTTGTAAAAAATTCAGGAGCTCCATCCCATCTATGCAAAGTTTGATTTAAATTCTCAACTATCAGGCTTCAAATACAATTTTTACAAATACATTTATGTGGAAAAGATTGAGCATAAAAATCTCTACAATTAATGTTCAGTGACATTTTCACCTAAAATTGGAAATAAGCTCGAAATTCGAGAAAAGAAGATTATTCAATTGCAAACTGTTGGCAACTGTTGATTCAATTAAATCATTCACTATGAAGAGATAGCAGACTTTGTGTGTCTGCAGCGCTATTGTCCTGTCACCAGCTGGCTAGATCTTAGAAAAGTAGACTTGAGATGCGCGGGAACACTTGCGTCAGGTGATTAATTTTTATAACGGCAAGGAAAGTTGTGTGAGTGCGCCACACCAGATTTTTGCGAGATCGGAACACTGCATGACATGTGTCTCCATCTTAACAGGAGTGTAACAGTTACAATGAGTAGTTTAACAGTTACAGAGAGTAGTGAAACAGTTACAATCAGTAGTTTAACAGTTACAAAGAGTAGTGAAACAGTTACAATGAGTAGTGTAACAGTTACAACGAGTAGTGTAACAGTTACAATGAGTAGTGTAAAGCTCAACTCACACTTACGCGACTCAAGTCGAGAAGAGACTCGACTCTCAGACCAGTCGATTCTAGTCTCCGCGATGTCACCATTTGAAAACACTATGCTCTCGACTAGAGTCGATTCTCTTCTCGACCTGAGTCGCGTAAGTATGAGTAAAGTTGAGTCTAACAGCTTCTCATCATCATCCGCATCATTACCCACGCTGATCCACAAAAAGCAACCCACGCCGTGGGATGTTTTGTAAACCATTGCTATAGGATTATTCATAATCAATCAGCTGACAAGTGGATTATTCATTGCATGTATTACACAGACGTCTGGAGAAGCCTAGCAATGGTTCACAAAACATCTCAAGTCGTGTGTTGCTTTTCGTGGATTAGCGTGGGTCTACTTTGCAGCGGGCCTAAAGCTCATGTGGGCATCACCCTCAGAAAAACAGAATCGAAATAAATATCAACTATTGAAACTAAATCAAAAATTACATGAGTATTTTTGAAATAAGTTTTGGAAAAGAACTAACCCAAATCTGTAGTTTGACGCGTTTTTCGTGCCTGAAAACTGTTTTGACTTTGAAGTCGATGCCGACCGTCGACACGAATGCAGACGTGAACGAGTCGTCGGCGTACCGAAACAGAAACGAAGTTTTGCCAACGCTGCTGTTTCCAATGATCAGCAGTTTGAACATGTAATCGAAGTTCTGGTCTGCAGCGTCTTTCTGCCATTTCGGTTCTGTGGCTCCTGACATCTGCAAAACAAGTTGAAAAATTATTATAAAGGCTATTGTTAATTTAGTTCAAATTTTCTTTTTCATTTATTTTTAATTTTTATTAATTTTGAAAAAATAATTTTTAAGAACTTCTCAACCGTATCATATTCAACAATATATTGTTCAACAACATTAGATCAGAACATTCAATTGAAAAACTCTTGACCCAAGATTAGGAGTTTTTTCAGGAGTTTTTGGACAAATCGGCATGACAGGAAGATCTCCGATTAGTTGATTATCAGCTGATTCCCGAGCGCCAACCTAATCATCCAGTTGGAGAGCTTCCTGACCTGCCGACTCATCTGAAAACGCCTGAATAAACACTTCGTGTAGCTTGGCCCTAACTGAGCAATTTTATAGGTGGATTAAAGAAGCCTCAAATTCCATAGTCAACAATTTATTTATGGTTCAAAAAACTAGATTGAAAAACTCTTGGCCCAAGATTAGGGTAACTCAGGAAGATTACAGATTGAAAACTATAATGTTGAGAGACATTTTAATCTAGAAAAAGGTATGAGACAAATACGCCCCAAATACTGTACACATATAAGTAAAGGTTTATCATATCGTGAAAAGTTCATTATAATTATTAATTCAGCATCTCATTCTTCTGAAGCTCTCTGACTGATATGAATGATAGTAAGTGCCGGTTGCACAAAAGCCGGTTCAATTCTAACCGTGATTAATTCCACGAGAATCAATCAGAAAAGTCATCTTTTCACAAACGCCTTCTCTGATTGGTTCTCGTGAAATTAATCACGATTAAAATTTAAATGGCTGTTGTGCAGCCAGGTGTAAGTATCTATCATTAAACTGTTTAATAATTTAATGGAAAATAGTGTTTTCAAGTCCAGAAACAGGTACTAGAAATATCAATGGTTTCAAAATATCATTATTAATTTTTGTTTGAAAATAAATAATTTTGAATTACAATGTTTATTATCCAGTTATGGCTTCTGAACAGCTGACAAATAAACTAAACTCAACCAATCATAGTAAAAAGTAGTGATAATGTGAATATCTGAATCAACAAATGAGTTTGTGATTGAATGTATCCTATTGTGTTAATTTACAGAAATCTTTGATATTTAACCAGCTTTTCTCTAGTAATCTGCTCTGGTGAATATATCTGAATATTGTAACTCATATTACAACTACTTTTATTTTAAGTGCTCACTATCCAAGAGGACACGTTCAGTTATAATCAATGGAGGATGCACTTAATAGCTTTGACTACTCCATCAAAAGAGTGAATAAAACTTTGGACGAAATAAAATGGAAGTTGGATTTAATGGATGAGGATAACAGTCCCAGTGTTGTTACAATAGTTGAAGAATACTCTAAATTGAAACTGAATTATTTTAAACTGATTGAAGAATTAAAAAATCCCATTTCAGACTCTGGTGATAATTCGGATCCTATGTGTGTTAGAGAAGTTCTTAGAAGCAAATACAATCGTACAAGACAAAGAGCAAATTATGTTTTCAGGAAATACTGAATTGAAAGTGATCTGATAGATTCATGAGTTGATGTATTATTTTTTAAGAGTTGAATAAATTTGTGGAATATTGACGTCTCTGATTTGATATGATTAAAGCTACGTTTACACCAAAGTTATCAACAAAATGTTATTGATCATTCAATCCTTATAGATTCTATTAGATTGAACGGAACTTGACAAACACATATGTTTATCATGTGTATGATAAGTTATGTTCAATCTAATAGAATCTATAAGGATTAAGCTATTAACATTTTATCAATAACTTTGGTGTAAACGCAGCTCAAGGAGTGTGTTTGATTTTTTAAAATTCAGTTTTATTGTGTTTTGTACTGAAACTGCACTTCAATGAAAATGTAATCTAGACTACTCATAATTGGGTTCTCAAATGAATCAATTTAATCGAATCTAGTTGAGTTTCCAGTATTCTTTTCAAATAAAATGTACCGAAATAGAATTTTCAATGCAAAACTTATGTGGGTTAATTAAATTGTATAACATGCAAAGTATTCAGAAAATATAATAAAAATACTCTCTTTTCAAAATTTAAACTCGTTATTGTGAATGTGAAAGCTGAATGGCAAAGTTACTCTGCAATTCAATATTTTAAATACTGTTTTCTAAAAAAAAAAACTTTTGACATATGTGCAGTTCAGCCATGATAAAATTTACTCACTTTTTGCATCATTGAAAGTAACTTTGACTACATTATAATTGGTGTAATTTTTTTCAAATTATGAGATCTCATAATATTAATTATTGGCATGATAAAGCTTTAATACATTTTGATGCTAAATGAATCTAGCAGCATTCAGCTTGTTCAATGCAGCTCTAATTAATTTTGCAAAGAAATAAAATGTCTAAAATTCAAGTAAAATCTGTACATATTTTATGCTGCAGCATAGATAGGTAGAAGATATATTATTTCTCTCAATTTGAAGCTTTTTATCATGCCTAAATAAAGTTGTGTACCTACTATTGTCTATGTATAATGTGAAGTTCCTTGTTATAAAATTGGTGTCATGCAAAACCGTATCATGCTTTCAGGTATGTTGCATTGTTGAGAATAAAATTACTATTGAAAAAATGTACGGTACTCAATTTAAGAAGTCTACTTTAATAGCTCAGCAAAAGTTTAAAATGTATAAAAACTCTGTAGACTGACACCCGGTGACAAAAGGTCTGTTAACTTTCCTTATTAAATGTCAGGAGCGCCAATCAGAGTAACGTTCTTCTTAAGGTGCGTACAGATACGCGCCGCGAACATGAGCAATTCACTTTTAATCAGCTGATGCCAAGATTTTCATATCTGTATCTTACCGTTTCTGTAGAAATACAGATATAGTCAGCTGATTAAAAGTGAATTGCTCATGTTCGCTGCGCGTATATCTGTACGCACCTTTAGAATAACCTTATCTGATTGGTTCTCGTGAAATTTGACATGCTTTTGTAAAGCCTTGTCTAAGTACGGTATCTAGAAAGCTGAATGAAGACTTATTTGAGAAAAAAATCTTGTACTGCTATTAAAATGTAATACTTTATGCGATACACTTTACTTGTAATCTTTTGCATTAGCTACAGCTGAAGCATAATTTTGTATTTTAATGAAATTGGCTTTGTGATTTGAACGAAGACCTTCAAGATAATTATATCTTCAAGGTCTTTGGATGTGAATATTATGTCACTTTATTATACCTTACAGCATACAAATTATATACAGCTATGTTATCATTTTCATAGCTAGTAGGCTATATGTTGAACATATTTTCTACAATATATTGATTGAAAAGCAGTATAATTTCTATATGTTACGCATCAATCTCAGCAAGAAGTATTTAGGTAGCGAATCTATGGTAAAAAAAATTATCAGAAAATTGCAAAAATATATGTTTTATAGAATTGTGTCTTACAGGATCCATGTCAGCCCTGGAAATATTACAACATAAAAAATAATATAATTGTTAAGACAGTATACATTATAAATTCGAGAAATAATAATAAATTATTGGTGTTTACAATGTCAAATATTGGAATGGGAATAGACATTAAAGCTAATTATGCACAGAGAGCAATCTTCGAGATTTTAAATATCTCGAATCTGTTCTCAATGCTTTATCAAGTCTCTTTCTATTTTCTCTCCAACACTATTTACATAGGGGATTAAGTGTAAGAGTTGGCCAACTGCGCCCTAACTTCGCCCTCCTAGGTCAAAAATGAAGACAGTCATTCTATTCTATTCTACATGAACTTGCTTCATAGTGAAGCAATCGGGTAATAACAACGAGATAGAAACTTGTACTGGAGTAACTTCTTAGCACGGATTACTGAAAAAAATGTAATGTTTCTCTTTTCTTTTCTCTATTTATCTTCTTTTTTCCTCTCTATTCCTGACCTTTTTTGTGTCCATAGTACACAAAATCAACATATTTTGCGATAGTTGAATTGCTATCACCTCACTATGAGCAACGCCATTCAAATTTAATGTCTACAGATGGAAATTTGTATAAATTCCTCTACAAAAAAATTGTATCTTCTGAAAGGTCCACTCTAATTACCGTCGCGTTCTCTAGTACTTGGTTGCTCTTTCTAAAGCCAATTATGTGAACAGGGTTAGATGAAAAATAGAAAGTAATTCCATACAGCTTTGAGAACAGATCTAAGATAAGATATTTCAGTTGAAATAGCATATAGTTACTTCAAGATAGCTTCAAGAATCGAGCGATAGAATCAAGAGAGAAGAGAGTTTCTTTGGTAATGATTTTGCTGAAATAATGTAGAATCAATAATAAGAGACATGATAATCAAGTCTCCATTTATCATTATGACGTACGATTCATGTAGCTACAATCATCCCTCAATTAAATATAATAAATTGATGTTTCCAATACTACACATAATATTACATTTTACATACATGTGAGCAGTTTGGATTATACTCTTGATAAGAGATTTCTCTATGAAGAGAAATTTCATAAATTGTACTCGTTCACTCTCTTGATGCAGATCGATAATTTATCAGTCCTACTCGTTTTTCCCACCTGGCCCAATGTATACAAGCATAGCCACCTCTAATACAAGGCCCTGGCCTATGATATTGCAACGTCGCAGTGTAGGCCTAGAATCTAATACATGATTGGTGGAAAAGATTAAAAAAAATACCAGCTGATCTTTTTCACGAATCATGTATTAGATTCTAGGCCTACACTGCGACGTTGCAATATCGTAGGCCAGGGCCTTGTATTAGAGGTGGCCATGATACAAGTCTATATTTAAATGCTTTTATGAATGAGTGATTGCTAAACTGATAAACCATCAGGAAATTCATCAAACTCTCGAGGAACTGATCAATGTTCTCTCTCTCTCAATTGTGCTAGAATGGAATTAAGCGCGAAAAAAGAATTCTGGTGATTACCACCTCTTCCTTATAAATAATGTCGGTTCATCGTTCCTTCATTCTGTCTCAAACTTTTTTCTTCCATCTCATTCTTTTCTACTTCCACTCCATATATAATCACTCTTATCCTCAATATCTCCCTCTCTGTTCTTCTAAAACTAATTGAACTATTCTCCACCAATCTGTCTGCCAATTTCGGTGTAGGAAGTAATTGGAAAGTTGCAGAGACCTCTTCTACGTTTCTTCTCCTCCTTTTTCTTTTCCCTCTTCTTCTTCTTCGTTTTTTGCTTCTGATCGACGATCATTCTCTTTTCTTCCATCAACTAGAAACTCTCAACTAGTTGTCAACTAGTTTTCAACAACTAGTTTCATTATCATTGGTGACTTTGGACGATAAACTTTATCAAATTAATCAGTGATTCTACTCTTTAATTCAGATGTTTCATTTTCACAAAGTAGCGAATTACAAACTCAAACCAAGAGTAGAATATTGTAGAATAGGAAGAGGTTTCTAGGCTTTTACTCGTGTTGAGAAGAAACTTAGCTTATGTCAAAAGAATTCCATTCCCTATATTTTTCAATTCAGTATTGGCTGGAAGAATACGATCTCAATGTTCCTCAATCGAAAATAACCCATGCTAAAATAGTCCGAAGGTAAAACTGTGGTTTGCAAAAGACTTACTGAGATAGACGAATAGTTTGAGAAAAATACAGAAAACTTCATAGTTTGAGAAAGAATACAAAATTTTCTGCAAAAAATTCAGACAAAATTTTCTATACTTTGAGGAAAAACACAGCATTTTTCACGAAATACATTTCTTTGAAGCAAATCGTCAAATATTTCCACGTTTGAACCGAACGCTTGGGATAGAACAAACAGACTGTTTTAATTTATGCTCTGCAGTAGAAAGTTAGTTTGAAATTCCTAAACTTAGTTTACAACTTTGAGCTACCAAGGTTGAGTGCATAGAACGAATAACAAGTGGCATACTTCTCTCAGCTTAAAACTCAGCTTACAGGCTGCAAGTTTACAGCTGAATTCACAAACTTTTTTGGAGACTTTTTGGTCATTGAAGTGATGAATGAAATAAACGGACCGTTCTTGTTGTTCTTGCCATTGATACACTCCAAAATGATATTTGCCTCTATTTTGTATGATACTCTTGATTCTTTAACTTGCTAGGTATTCTCCTCTTGAACTCTTATTCTAATTAATAATTAAATTGGATCATCTCATCTAATATAATTTGATAAGATTTTTCACCGATATAAGAGGTTGCAAAACCATAACTGAGTGCCAAAGTATAATTTTCCAAATTTGTCTGTCGAGGTATCATAGCTTTTTACACTAGGAACAGATAGAGAGGTTGTATAATTTCTTCATAATATCAAGGTGAAATGGAAGAAATGCCAGTTCCACATAGCTTATTCAAAACTATTGTTTAAAAATGTACTCAAGGCATCATCATCATCATCATCATCATCATCATCATCATCATCATCATCATCATCATCATCATCATCTTTTCGATTATATTTATTAAAACTATTGGACTTTGAATTGAAACTATAGTTTAGCTCAGATAAATTATGTGGAACTGCCAACATTTCTGTCGTTTCACCTTAGTAATATTAGATTATTGAGTCCATGGAAAAAGGATTTTTCTTCATTCCTTACTTCGTGTTACCAAAAAAAAATCTATCACTCATTGTCTAAAAATGTGTCATTCTCTAAGAAACGTCAAACATCTCATTGTATGAGATAGGCCTACGACAAACATTTTTTTTTTAATATCTCGAACTTCACTTTTTAGACTATACGATGAGGTTGAAAAACGTTTAGGTATCTCCACCAACAGTAGCAATACCATAAATAGAATAATAGGTACCTGCCTATCTATTACGTGGCAGCTATTATCAATGGAATTCATTAATAAATGATGAGCCAAATTATAAGTCACAGACCTTCCAGTAAATAGTTCCGTAGCCGTACCTAGTATATGGTTTTGCTACGGGTATCTTAGTGTAAGTGGAATAATAATAATGAGCTGTTATCATAACAATAATTATAGGTTTGGTACTTGATTCAATGATACATTATAACTTCCCAATTTTTTCAAATGAGGGCTCCACTGAGCTGTGAAGTTCCCAAAGTTTACACTACCAAACCCTACCTTAGGTTTGTACTAAGATTATGATAAAAATATTGAGTGATTCGTAGCTTGAGTTGTGCGTGTTCACCATTTTGAATCGAGCTTGGTTCTCATCCAATCATTTTTATATATAATAACAATGTATAATTGAATCAATTGATGAATGTATGAACTTCAGGGGTGCTCAGTGCCAACAGGAGAGCGAAAACGTCATAGAAATTCTTGCACTCCTGGTAACTTTGGTTATGCTGTATCATTAATTTTTATCCTAGTCATGAATTTATTGTAATTATTATAAAAATCATTTGATGGAGTTCACTATATTCGTATATTCCCAGTTCATAGTATATTGTGGTCTCAAAATTGGACAAAAATCATTAAGTGTAAACATAACCTATTTTTGGACAATTTCTATCTAAATTTGGGAAAGGAACAGTTTTGGGCTTAAAGCCTGTTGTTTTCTTCACCAATCATTCATAATTGAGAATGATATGGTATGAATCAATCAATGTATAAATAAATAAATATTAGAATTTGTTTTCAGTATGCTATTTTACTCTTCTCTAATGATCGACATGTAATTTATAGGGTAAAACTGAGGATGTAATGCAGAATGTAATTAACCCTAAATGATAATTTATTCAAACAATTTCTGTAGAGGAGCATTAGAGTAGCTTCATTTTCCTCTTGAACACCACTAAATTAAGTACGACCATACCGATTACTATATTAAAAGAAAATATTAAGAAATTGTCAAAAACCACAGATTCATTGATACTTAGAAAGACCGGTTTCGGTTGTTACACCATTGTCAATCTCTGATAAACTAAAACTAAATGCAAGAGCAGCAGAATTTATACTAGTAGGCGAGTACTGATATTGGACAAGGGCATGAACACCTGCCATTGGCCCAGCTAGACAGTCTCCTCCCACTTAACGGTACGGCCACAAAATGGCTACTTATATTAATGATTACTATATTTGTATAGTGGGATAATTACTATAGTGGAGTGAACTCTCTATTCAATAACCAATTCAAGTTAATTTATATTATATTCTAGTATTAATATTTTATTCAATAAGCTATTCAATAACTTATCTAAGCTAAATTATATCTATTCTAGTAAGTATATTTTATTCAATAACATTGACCATATAATCCCCAAGGCTATAAGTATTGAAACATTCTGAATGGTATTCAGCCCAGTGATCCTACTCTATAAACCGCTTCTGCACCAGTGCTACAAAAGGCTGTATTGTGCGTGGGGCTTAATACACAGTAAAGGGCTCTTTTGTGGCTTATAACGTTGTATCGATTAGAGCTCTTCATGCGCTATTCAAATAAGCTCTCATAATATTCATTTGAAAACCTCAGTATTCATTAGATTAACACCAATGCTTCCCATTCAACCATTGCCGATATTTTAAAATGAAACTCTCTATTATGATACGCTTGTTTTCCCTAGGCTGGGAAATTCTATTGTAACTTTTGTATTATCTGGTAGTATTTCATATAATTTCATTCCACTTCATTTCATTTATTCATAGACAATAGATACAATGCAGGTAAAAACAACAGGCATTCGCCCAAAACTGCTTTAAACCTTAATTTGAAATACACGGTCTGGAGCTAGAGGTTATGTAAATAATAACTTATATAATAATAATAATATAATAATAATAATAATAATAATAATAATAATAATAATAATAATAATAATAATAATGATATATTATATTATATAAAAGCACAAACAAGTACTAACTTAGAGGAAAGATAGCATTTATGTGTTTGTTATCTTTTCTCTATGGTCCTATATGGAATAATAAGTGCAAATTATATGTTGTACGGTAAATACTGAGAGAAGAGAAGCGGTATCGGAGAATAATTTTCTAAACATCGAGTTTTGATTCTCTTTTATTCCGTTCCTTTCACTCCAGTTTTGTAAAACATTCACCATGAATAAAATAAGAGCCCCTCATCCATTCATTTTATTGTTCAGAAATTGGTGGATAACTCCATAATATTCGATGTGATGTTTCTCTATAGATTGTATTGTAGGGTACATCAGCGTTTTCAGTGTTATCTATGCTATAATAAAGGAAAGAACTGGCTTAGATTATTGAAAGAAAAATATTGATTTGATGGATTTTTTAGTTTATTGATTATTGGGAATTACTGATAAAGGTGGGGATTCTCTTGAGTGTATCTTATAAGAGAACTAGAGGAGTTTTAAAACAAAAAACTTAGATACAGAATAAACCGTGATAGTAGAATAGCAATAGCTTCAGAATTCTAATACACTATTATCAACAATCCTGAGATACAATATCTCACTATCAAGGGAGTTGAAAGATTTCATTATTTATACTATAAAAAAGGAAATAACTGGCTTATACACATACGGGATAGGAAAATTATGTTTGGCGCATCATCATGTCTGAACAACTGGAATAATTAACTTGAAATTTTGCCTAAAGATTCTTAACTAACCGAGGATGGTTATAGGCCTATTTTCAATTTTCCAAGATTTCATTAAGTCAAGTTTCTAGTATGTGAAGTTTAAAATAGACCCTTGTGAATCACGGGTTGCCTGCCAGTTCGTGAATAAAAATATAAATATGAAGTTTAAATTAATTTCTGACGAAAACAATCTTTTGAAAGTTGAGTTTATTCATTTCAGTTTCTTTGTGAGGAATTTTACTGAAAATTCTCTTTACAATAATTGAAACTCCGATTAAAACATTATCCACTCGATTTAGAACAAAAATAGATGAACAAGATCGCATTTGATACAATCGATGTATTTGGTTGTTGCCGACTGCTAATTCTCTCCAGCTACTGTGAGAATTTGTGAATAAGTAAATAAAAATATATACTAGTAGCTCTGTGACATTATTAGCTAGTCAATTAATTCAGATTTGCTATTATTAATTCAGAAAATCATTGAAATATATAATTTATAATTTTAAATATATAATTTATATAGTGGGGTGTATATTTATTCATTGAAATTATCATTTATTCATTGTTGAAACACCGCTGATTTATGTAGTTATATTACAATACTATATTATCAATATTCTAATGTTGCATTCAATCTTCATTGTAATTAATGAGTTTTCATAATATGTGAAATTTGTTGCATAATTGGCTGTTGTACTGTAATTTATTGTAGATTCGTGTATGAACCAGAATGTATTGTAACTTACTTGAATAAATAAAAAAAATTGAATTTGAATTTGAATTTGAATTTGAATTAATTATACGATTCTTCAACACATTTATTTATTACATTTTGTCCTTTTCCTATCCCGTACGTGAATAAGCCAGTTAAACTCCCTTGGTAGTGAGATATTGTATCTCATAATGGTTGATTACAGTGTATTAGAATTCTCTAGCTATATCTATTCTATTATAACGGTTTATTCTGTATCTAAGTTTTTTGTTTCAAAACTCCTCTAGCTCTTTTATAAGATACACTGAAGGGAATCCCCACCTTTATTAGTAACTTTCAATAATCAATAAACTTGAAAATCCATCAAATCAATTCTCCAATCCAACTTCATTAAAACTAATCAGTTTAACAGAAAGGAACACCAGAATTTTCTCCAATGTTAGTACTAATACAGTTGCAAGAATATGTTGAATGGAAACTCCCCATCCCCCAGTCTACAGAAGTCCATTCAATACGTCATATCAGTAAAAGACACACTCACGAATCACAGGATTAGAGCACAGTAAGCTTAACCCCCAGTTAAACCCAACAGCTTTTACTTAATCTCCGATTGAGTTGACTGTAGATTTTTGAGGAGCCTTCGTGTGAGAGTGTAAGTTATCAATGGAAAACGAAAATCTAGGGAGAGAATAATTTATTATAAATAATTTGTGTAGTATAATAGTTGAAGGTAGCCTACCTTGTAGAGGTTCGATACTATTCAGATGTTACAACACTCAGGTCAGAATTTGAATGAAATTTGTGGGGAAAACTAGTTTGAAAATTGGGAAAACTGTTGAAGTTTTAGATTTAACAAAGGTTTCAGATGAATTTTCACACCTAATCCAGGAAAATACGGTTCTTGATCACTCCGCCGACACCCTGAAGATTATTTTCTGATACTACAGACAACTAGCGCAGCTGGTGGAGAAAATTGGAAACTGTCTATTGATCCCACGGGTTTGCAATACATGGTCAAAAGCTAGCGCCTTCAGCTTGCCTCCTGCAACCTGCCTTGCAGCTTTCAACTAGTTGTTGCATGCGCTATTGCAAACGAGGTTTACACGTTGTTGGGGTGCAACAGTTCCGTTCAATATTTGCTGATGATGATTCCCTCATAAATATGAGACCTGTGTGAGGGTGAGGAAGTGATGAGATTTACGATGTCCAATTTTTGGAGGATTTATGTGTCTTGCCAGCTTGGTTCAATGGAGAGCATTGATGTTCAGTATTCATAAAGAATGCTAACAATTTAAAGTTGATCACATCAAAGAGATGATTAAATATACCGATGATATTAGACATATTCATAGATACTGGACATGGGTATAGAGTGTATAAAAAAAAACAATAATTCCAGAATCAGAATTTTTCCTTCATCTTATTTCCTTCTTCTTCTTCTTCTTCTTCCTCCTCCTCCTCTTCTCCTTCTTTTTTTCTTCTTCTTCTTTTTTTATATAAAAAATTTATTCTTCTTTATTTATATATTTTCTTCTACTTCTTCTTCCTCCTCTTCTCCTTCTTTTTTTTCTTCTTCTTTTCTTATATAATTTTTAAATGTCGAAACTTCTTCATTGTCCCATAAGTTTACATAACAAGAATAATTTACAAATATTACATTATAATTCAGGACGATAAAGCTGAAAGACTGTTTACATAACACGAAGAATTTACAAAAAATACATTATCATTCAGGACGATTACGCTCAATTACCTATTTGGGAAACTTTCCCTCCTTATTCTCCCTCTTCACCTTCTCCGCCTATTCCTCCTTCTTTTCTTCATTCTTCTCCTCTTTCTAATGCTTCCTCTCCAGCTTTCACCATTCTCTTCATATTTCTTCTTATTCCCTTTCTCCTCCTCCTCCTCTCTCTTTCTCTTCATCTCTTCTCCTTCTCTTCCTCCTTCTCCTTATTGTTCACCGTATTCCCCTTCACCTCCACTTTCTCCCTCTCCAACTCTTCCCCTTCTCTTCCTCTTTCTCCATATTGTTCACCTTATTTTATTTCCCTTCTCTTCCTCTTTCTCCTTATTAGTCTCCCTCTTCGATTTCTCCTCCTCTTTCTTCTTCACCAGCTCTTTCCTTTCTCTTTCAGTCTTTCTCGTCCACCTTCTCCATCTCATTCTTCTTCTGTTCTTCTCCCTTACTTTCTAACAAATTTCCAGCTTTATAGATAGTTTGCAAGTTGGTAGTACTATACTATAATAGTTAGATGGATAAGATACTGGAGGAAGTGAAAGATAAATATAATTTCTAGCTGTTCACCCTATTGTAAATATTTACAGTAGCAGAAGTCTTCCAGGTGATTGACAGTATTCAATTTGTTTATATGTTTAATAAAAAAATATAATATCGATAATATAGTTGCTACAGATAAGGATCTCGTACAATACCAACAACGCATGCGCCATTGCATGCCTCCTGAGGAACGCGCCTCTTCTTGCAGCGTGAGGACGCATGCGTGAAGCGACATTAGCGCTGTTAGGCGGCAGTTTCCCGAACTTAACAGCGTTCAAAACCGATTGATAGATAGCACGTCATGTCACTATGTCAGTGGCAGAGAAATATAACCCAGACAGGTGAGAGCATGCTGCCAACTGCACTGTTCTAAACAGAGCTTACTGGAGGTATATGAAGATTCACTTTAAACTGTCAGCATTGGTTAAATGGTGTTTCCAAGGAATGCTGACTATTCACAGTGAATCTGACTAGAGCACTGATTGTGCCTAATATTTTGAGGCCAATGAATTCCAGATAATTTTTCAAATTTGTTTGGAAAAACTTATGTTCTCACTTCTGTGGCAACCTTACAAAGCTATAAAATACCTAAAGCTTGATTGATATGTCCTAAAGATTGTTGAGCTTATTATCAAAAGAAGAACCAAGCAGAAGTAATCTGTTCATAGAGCTTGTTCAATATGTCTCTACCTTGATGCCAACCTTAAACTAGTAGTTCTGTGAACAGTAGACCTCGCGCTCAGTAAGTCACATTGACCTGTTGTTATGTTTTCTCAAAAATTAATGAATAATTTATCAATTTAGAATATCTAGAAAAAATCCTAAATAGATATAGAGCTTCCTGTCCTATCGTACCGTGACGTGTCGTCCCCGAATGTGAGTGTGAGCGCTGTTATCAGGTCTGGCTGCAACTGTCTATAACGTTGATGGAAAAATAAATTTTCAAGATGTTCGATGTTTTTAAACGGGTAGTATTATAAATAGTCAACTGTCTACTAACGTTGATGGAAAGATACATTTTCAAGATGTTCGATGTTTTTGAACGGGTAGTATTATAGTCCACTAGACAGCTAATTTATGATGAATAATTCTATAGTCTGATTTTTACGGTAATATTGGCGTATGAAGGAGGCTCCTTTTTCCTTTCATATTGTCCTTGAAATGCAAAATTTCCAAAAACCTTGTATATACGTCGACGCGCAATTTAAAAAGGAACATAGCCTACCTGTCAAATTTCATGAAAATCTATTACCGCGTTTCACCGTAAATGCGCAACATAAAAACATATAAACATTTAAGAGAAATGCCAAACCATCGACTTGAATCTTAGACCTCACTTTTCTCGGACAACAATTATGAAACACCTCAAGCTTGTTTAATATATCCTCTCCTAATTGTCAACTTACTGAAATCAACCAAAACAATTTCAAGGCTCGTTTAATGTATCCTTAATTTACTACCAACAAAACAAATTTCAAGAAACAATGGTCTGATATGGTAGCCCTGAAGCTGAAAAAACCTATACATAGATTGTTTATAGGGTGGCTCGTTGGAGTAAGTGATAACGCGCCGGTCTAATAATGAATAGAACCCGAGTTTGTATCTTGACCAGGGCAAAAGTTTTTGACCACAGCACAATCACATAAATACGGCCAACCCGTTTTTCGGAGGAGACGATAAGCCGTCGGTCCCGATTACCTAAAAAGTAGTCGTCATCTCTCATCATCATTCCTCTCACTCATTACCCATGCACAAGCCTGAGAGCTTATGTGGGCATCACCCTCAGTATTATTATTATTCAAACCCTTAGATTTGTATGTAACTGTATAGGTAACGCTAGCTACTGTCGTAGTTATTTAGCTCAATGCTGATTGGATGCTGTTTGGGTCGATACAAGGAGATAATGGTGATTGTCAGTGTGATATTTTTGTATTTTATTCTGTTTTCACCCGTCAAAATTTAAACATCTTTGTTCTCGTTGTTTTTGAGTGAAAATGAACTAAATTTTAGTAAAGTGAAATCATAACCCTATTTTGGACTTTTAAAATGTTATTTAAATTTGGGAGAGAAATAGTACAAAGAGGATCCTTAGTTTTTCTCTCCCAATCAGTGCTTCTCTGTAAAAAAAATAAATAAAAATAATGAAATACTAGTTGAAACCAATATAGATGGCGTGAAAATTGTGTTCACGAATTTACACTCAAATCAGTATAAGCGGATTCAAAGTACAAGAGTAGATCTCTATTAAATTGAAATCAAGAATCCTAATGTTAAAAGCACCCTCATATTTGAAGAGTAGTTCTAGGGAATTGAATAGCTGAATTCAACGATATAAATCCAAAACTGAACTAATGGGACAGGTGGTAACAAGTAATAGTTGATACAACACTTTTAAAACTACATGACTTACAGTGAAGTTAATGAAAACTGAATATCCTATTATATTAAGATAACTTTGCAATTTCTGTACATCTGTTTATATTTTTATGTCTGGTTATCTGGTTATTTATGTTCAACGGATCTCGAGAAAGGCTCTAACGATTTTCACGAAATTTGGAACATAGTAGGTTCATAATATAAAAATTTGATTGCACTAGGTCTCATCCTCGGGAAAACTCGCTGAACGACTTTAAAGGATAATTCATCCTTGACTGAAACAGCTGAGACTTTCGTCGTCTGTGGATGGTAAAAAGTGAGCGAGTGATTCTGTGGAAATCAAAATATCGCATCCCCGAAATTCATAAGCTGACGTATAGCCAGCTGTAGAATATAAACACGATCATTTTAGAGAATTGTGTTCTGTTTATCAATAAATAAAAATAGCTAGCGAAGTTCGGTGCTCCGATATTGCAATTATAAAACTGATATGAAATTCAATAGTTTTACTGCTTTCTTATGGATTTCTGCTCTGAGAATGCTGGAATACCATTTTAGCTCTTATAGAATTTTTCACACAAACTCAATCTGCTAATGTATGAACACTTCCATAAGATCCAATGGTGCTCTTCAGCAGAGCAGAGGGAAGCAAAAATGAACATATTTTCAATTTCAAGAACTTGAAAATGGCATTAGTAGCTGTAACATGTCGTGAAGAAATAATTCAAAAAGGGTACTCAGATTTATACAGAGTGATTCATAATTATGGTAAAATAATTTAATACGTGATAGTAGAGGTAAAAATAAGAAAAAAGTTCTAATAAACATACATCCATAAACTTTTATTGAAATTCAGTTCACACTGCTTACATAATTCTTTTCAGAATTGAATTCTCTACAATTTTTATTGCGAAAAATTATTTGTTTACTGGTCATTGAAGAGAGTTATTGGGCATCAAACGTAGAAGTCTGTGTTTTCCTACTTGATGTTTTTGCATATTTCAACTTTTTTCTCAAATACTACTCACACTACAGCTTCCAGACTAGTTTTATTCAATTTTTCAGATATTTTTGCATATGAATCTAGCATACGTTTTTCAAAAACTAGTCCCCAAACAATTCAGCATCGGTGTATTTCACCAGAGGAACTGAATTCTGGGCGAAAACTTTCACTCTGTATAGCTCGCTAATGAAGCGTTTATGGATATATGTTTATAAGATTTTTTTTCTTATTTTCACCTCCACTATCACGTATTAAATTATTTTACCATAATTAAGAATCACTCTGTATTTCTATTTCTATTAAAAGTAGCCCTAAAGAAAAAAAGACAGAGTGAAGCATTTATTTAGTAATCATTGAGAAGCAGGACTTCATAAAACAAAGAACCTCAGATCTGTCATTAGGTGGTTATTTAAGGAGAATCTAAAAATGCATTTTAAATGCTGCTAGATAAACCCAATCTCATTAAAAAATGATGATTATTCTTTAATAATACAGTTTCTCTTGGTTGAAACTCACTTGAAATACTTTCTCCCCGTCTTTTCAGAACTAGAAGCCCAATGGAGACAGGAATAGAATTATATTGCTATTGATACGATGATAACAAGTACATTTTCGTTTCATAATTATAAGGCTAAAATAATTCTCAGGACCGTTTACAGAGTGGTAGTTGAAACGAAATCTCAGATTCGACTGGACCAAATCAATGTTGAGATAACAAATACATTCTCATTCCATGATTACAAGACCGTTCAAAGACCGTTTGCAGAGTGGCGGTTTAAACGAAATCTCAGCTTGAATTCGATCAAATCAATCAATTTCTATTATGTGTTCCATTTTTAGATTAAACCACCAGCTGAATCAATTCATTTTGAGCTCTCACTGAACAACCGGCCCTAAATGTACTTGATAGCCCTTTTTATTGTGGAGTTTCCTATATATACAACTACAATCAAATCTAGATTGATTCATTCTTATAGGATGTGCTTAAAGCCTAAGCATCAAATTGAATACTCAAGAGTTATTGGAGCAGATATAACTACTGACAGTTCCTTTCAGTGGAAACCAAATAGCGAAATCGCGGTCTGTATTGGCTTCTAGCCAACTGCTTTTCCAGGAGAGGGGTTTTCCTTGGATTTTCCAGATGTTAGCCGGATGGAAAATCGTTTTATTATTAATTCCACTTCCAACTGCACACCAGGATCGCAAGCTCATGTGATACGCTACTGAAGGCAACTGGAGAGAAAATACGATACGCGTTGCACGATAAAATTATAATATCACTAGTAGCTCTGTAAACAGTAGACCTCACGCAGTTTTCTCCTCCACAAGTATCTGGTGTCACCTGTTCACTGGCTTCTCCAGACATCTGTGTAATGCATGCAATGAATAATCCACTTGTCAGCTGATTGATTATGGATAATTCTATAGTCTGATTAATCCTATCTTCAGAGTGGATGATAATATATGAAGTGATATCGGAGTATGGAGGAAGTTCCTTCTCCTTTCATATTATCCTTAAAATGAAAAATTTCAAAAAACCTTGTGTATACATCGACGCGCAGCTGAAAAGCCAAATCTCATAGAATTTTATCAACGTGTTTGGCAGTTAATGCCTCACATACATACAGACAGACGCAAGAAAATCCGAGATAGAACATAGACCTCACTGAGTTCGGTCAACAACCACCTATCTCTGTACCTAGAATGCACCTATCAATGTACCTATTCTAGGTACATTGCCACCTATATGTCGTGCTCTGTAGGGGGAATAGCAATATTACTAAGTGGGTTTGTCAACCGGAGTTACCTGTATCAGTCGTAGCATAAAATCCTTACACAATACATTTTAATCAGTATTGGACTCCCTACTTAAACTTAACTGCTTTCAGCTTGGGGTGACTCAATCTACATGAGCAACTTCGAAATTCTTCTTTTATCTAACTGCAAAATAAATCGATTGAACAGAATAGATTCTTCTGAAAATTAGATGGAGAAAAGTTTATAAAGGATCTCTGAATTGGATTTGAGAAATCTGGTCGTACTATCTACCTGATATGCTGTTTCAACCTGAAAACATCTGCCCGTGATGACTGAACCTAAAGCAACTTTGTCATTCTCCCTCCCCCAATTACAAAATAAATCGATTGAACACAACAGATTCATTAGAAAACTAGATGGAGAAAAGTTTATAGAGGATCTCTGAATTCGATTTGAGAAATCTGCTCGTACTATCTACCTGATATGCTGTTTCAACCTGAAAACATCGCACTCAAGCCACTCCCATTGTTTCAATGTACTGCTCCTACAGATTAACTTCTATTATCAGAAATTTTCTGGGAATTATACAAGGGTGTTGTACCATCCAGTTTCCAGGAGGACATTTATACTATAAAGTAAAGAACTGGCTTATACACGTACGGGATAGGAAATTCTCGAAGACGCATCACCACGTCTGAATCTGAACTACTGGACTGATTAACTTGAAAGTTTGCATATAGATTATCAATCAACCGAGGATGGTTATAGCCTGTTTTCAATATTCCTCAAGATTTCATTACGTAAAGCTTTCAGTTTGCCAAGTTTAAGAAAAGATACTTGCGTAGCACGGGTTACCTGCTAGTCTCCAATAAATGAGATTTTTATCCAGTAGGATTCAATGTTCAGTAGTGATACAAACATCTCAGTCAAAGTGCTGGTTGCAGAAAAGCCGGTTAAATTTTAATCGTGATTAATTTTACGAGAGCTATTATAAAAGCTTTCATAAAAGCTTTCTTCGATTGGTTCTCGTCAAATTAATCACAATTAAAATTCAAGTGGCTCTTATGAAACCGGGTCCAAATCCGTTACAAGATTTCTTAAACCCTACTGATCACTGAAGAGAAAATCCAAGTTCCAAAACGAGAATCCAAAAGTCTTTTTTATCATGAGGATGGCAAATCAATTGTACCATGTACAACGTTGCCGAATCTTATTGTATCCTAGCACAGTGTATTGTATCATGAGGAGATTCCTTTCAACACGCGCTATTTGGCGTCAAACCATGAACCATAAATCACGCACTCCCACACACATTTGCAGAAAGTAAGCTCCTGACGCACTAACTGTGTGTTGAACGAGTTGAGGCTGCTTTGAGAGGGTGAGAATGGCCACAAACCCCGCTTACTTTGAATGGTGGTGTACTGCAGGGGTGCATACATGACCCGTTGACCTACATATTAATATTCCATGAAGCCTGCACTCACATGCTCTACATACTCAACTTCTACATACTCAACTTCGACCACATCTGTTTTGATATTGTAAAGTGTAAATAAGAAGGCATTTATCTATCTATCTATCTACATAATCTCTGAGCTGTTTTACATGAACTGCGTTTGAGATCGCATATAGTAATGTGGGAGGGTCCCAATTCCTCTAGGTTTCAGTTCATCTCGGCATCACAACATAACCTAGAAGGTCTCGTTTAATTATGTTTAAAGGTAGAAGGGTTGTTTGGAGAGTGGGGTTTTGGATTCAGAATGTTTCCCCATTTCAATGATACCGGAAGAGCAGACAGTTTAACATTTTAGGGTCTTTGATAATAATAGTCCGGGCACAAATGTCATGAATAAGGCACTCCGTGGTCATTTTTACTTTCCTTGCCCTATTACCATAGGTGAGGAAAGTATTGCTTTCCGAAAAAAATTAAGGTATGTGTGTGTGTGTGTGTGTGTGTGGTGTGGTGTGTGTGTGTGTGTGGTGTGGTGTGTGTGTGTGTGTGTGTGTGTGGTGTGTGTGTGTGTGTGTGTGTGGTGTGGTGTGTGTGTGTGTGGTGGTGTGTGTGTGTGTGTGGTGTGTGTGTGTGTGTGTGGTGTGTGTGTGTGTGTGTGTGTGTGTGTTGTGTGTGTGTGGTGTGGTGTGTGTGTGTGTGTGTTGTGTGTGTGTGTGTGTGTGTGTGTGTGGTGTGTGTGTGTGTGTGTGTGGTGTGTGTGTGTGTGTGTGTGTGTGTGTGGTGGTGTGTGTGTGTGTTGTGTGTGTGTTGTGTGTGTGTGTGTGTGTGTGTGTGTGTGTGTGTGTGTGTGTGTGTGTGTGTGTGTGTGTGTGTGTGTGGTGTGTGTGTGTGTGAGTGTGTGTGTATGAGTCTATGTGCGTCTGTGTACACGATATCTCATCTCCCAATTAACGGAAAAACTTGAAATTTGGAACTTAAGGTCCTTACACTATAAGGATCCGACACGAACAATTTCGATCAAATACAATTCAAGATGGCGGCTAAAATGGCGAAAATGTTGTCAAAGACAGGGTTTTTCGCGATTTTCTCGAAAACGGCTCCAACGATTTTGATCAAATTCATACATAGAAAAGTCATTGATAAGCTCTATCAACTGTCACAAGTCTAATATCTGTAAAAATTTCAGGAGCACTGCACCATCTATGCAAAGTTTGATTTTAGATTCCCAATTATCAGGCTTCAGATACAAATTAAACAAAAAATTTCAAGAGAAAAATATTGAGCATAAAAATGTCTACAATTAATGTTCAGTAGCATTTTCATCTAAAATTGAAAATAAGCTCGAAATTAGAGAAAATAAGATTATTCAATTGCAAACTGTTGGCAACAGTTGATTCTATCAAATCATTCACTATGAAAAGATAGCAGACTTTGTGTGTCTTAGAGATCTTAGAAAAGTAGACTTGAGATGCGCGGGAACACTAGCGTCAGTTGATCAATTTTCATGACGGCAAGGTAAGTTGTGTGAGTGCACCACACCAGATTTTTGAGTAACAGCCGTGGAAGATGTCTCAATTTCTTGTTAGGTCTAGCATAATAAGGATCTAGCATAAAGATATATCGTTTGAATGTTAAAAAAACGCTCTAAATTTCATAGATTCAGAATTTATCTGTATCTCTTGTACAAAAAAAGTTATAATGCAATGAAATTTGAAAAATTTAGGAAAAGTTTTTTGAAGGTTATAACTATGAAAATATGCGTTTTAGAGGAAAATTTTATAGAACAAAAATTGTAGATGAAGATTTTAACAATATTTTCGTCTGAAAAAACAGTTGAATATCTTGAACGGTTATTGAAATACAAGCGATATAGAAGAACCCTGAAATTTTGGCGGCCATCTTGTTTCCGAGGTTTTTGCCTGTGATTTCGACTTATCATCATCACGATCATTATTATGCTAGATCTAACGAAGAAATTGAGACATCTTCCACGGCTGTTACTCAAAAATGACCACGGAATGACATTTGCGCCCGGACTATAACTAGGGTAATAAGGGATGCTCTTAATTACAGTTCAATTTATCAGAACCATTATTTTCAGAGAATCCAATGCCACAATTCAATTTTCTAATGATATTTAGTTTTTTCTGTGAAACTAGGCGATTCTATTTAGTAAGAACGACTCTATATTTTCAAAACTACGAATTTATCAAAGTAATTTGAGACAAATTATCGTTCTCTAGTCAATTGAAAGTAGGATTAGTCAACTATCGTCTATCAACAATCATTCTTTAGTCAATATTGAGCAGCAGAATGATATCATTCATGGGTGAAGCCCTGCGATTCGCCATTAGCTATTAACCAATGAAGGTTGAGCTCTACTGCGATTGGTCAAGACTAGACATGCCCACACATATTCCTAATATGTTCATAATAGACGTTTACAGTGAAGCTCAATCATGATTGGTCGACAGCTAATGGTCAATCGGAGGGCTTCACAAAATGATACTATCATTCTGTTTCCCAATGTTTAAGGTTTCAGTTTACTAGAGATTGATAATGGTGTAGCAACTGGTAGTAGTAACTCAGGCTTGTATTAAATTGATATTGACAAGATCAAGTCATTTCCATGTAGTATGGATATCTACTACAACATCACCTTCACAACAACACAGGAATTATTATTATTAAACGAAAATCCCAATTAAATGCTGTAAATAAAAATAATTCATTAATTAGCATTTGAACAAATGCAATTTCCAATTTATTTCCATCTGTACAACATAGAAAATAAGGATAGACTGTATTTCATTATGGAACAGTTGTTTCTTCATCTCTGACAAAATTATTGTCCAATTGATTCTACAAAAAACAAATTTCTTGCTGTAAAAATTGTTCTATATAATAATTTCTAGTTGAGACGATTTAATTACTTGTTCTCTAGTGTCTTTGAAGGTCATTGAACTTGAATAGCAATGATTATTTAGACAGTTGTCAAGATATACTGTCGTTTCAAGGCTTAACAACAAGGTAAATAGAAACGAATAAAAATGCCACAGTGATCAAAGAGGAGCTGATGAGGAGGAATGGGCAAAGGGGGAGGAGAAGGAGGACGAAGAGGAGGAGACGGAGGTTGAAGTGGATGAAGAGAAAGAGGGTGAGGAGAAGGAGGAGGATGAAGAGGAGGTGACGGAGGTTGAAGTGGATGAAGAGAAAGAGGGTGAGGAGAAGGAGGAGAAGGAGGAGGAGGAGGAGGAGGAGGAGTAGGTGGAGGAGTGGGAGGAGAAGGTGGATGAGGAGGAGAATGAATATGGTGGAAGGGGTGGATGAGGTGGAGTGGAAGAGAAGAGGGAAATGGAGGGAGATGACGATGATGATGAGGAGGGGGAGGAGAATGAGGAGGAGTTGGAGGATGAAGAAGAAGAAGAAGAGAAGAAGAAGAAGAAGAAAAGAAGAAGAAGAAGAAGAAGAAGAAGAAGAAGAAGAGATAAAATCGAAGTTGTCTTCTGACTAATATATTCTTAATCATAAGTTCGTCGCCTCTATGTATTCAGTGACTTATTTATAATTTTGTCGCCTCGTGGTGTTCAGTCCTCAACTCCTTGTAACAGAACGGAGTTTTCCCATGCTTATTAACTTATGATAGACTTTGCACGAGTTCGCTATGATGCCTTATGATAGTCAAGTTGACAGGTTGACACAATGGAAAATAGACCTTCTTCTTCCTATTGAACTCTTGCACTAGACAAATAGAATTTTTCGTTTTACAATCCGTGTATTTAGCAAAAGTTTGTAGAATCTGGAAATTTGTAATTGTAGACATTAGTTTGTAATTCAAATTATTTTCTTGGTCAATTAAGTGAAGTGTTGTGTTTCTTTTCTGGCTCATAATTTTGCAAAATTACTCAAAAATTTCCAATCTGTAGAGATTTGAGTGAAATATTTTTTTTTTAATCAGTTTTTAAATATCAAATTTAAAAATTTTTAGTTTAGTCTTTAGTTTTGAAGTGGAAATTGGACTTTTTGAAGTGAAAGTGAAATCTTAACCTTATTCTTTTTTGAAACTTATTTGTAAAAATTTGGGAGAAGACAGTTTTGGGCTATGCCTGTTGTCTTCTCCCAATCATATTATATTTATTATAATTATGATCTGTAATGACAATGGAATAAATAAAGAATAAAGAATAAAGAATTTCATCCGTCAATACAACTATTTGAATTCTCTAGTATTCTCATATCATTCGTGAATAAAGTATAGTAAATTGGTATGGCTTTTGTTGGTGGGGAGTCCCTTGCGGGAAGGTCCACCGCCTGAATATATAATTTAAGCCGGCAATGAGCCTTACGACTGTCATACTTCAGCCGGGACCGAAAGTTTAACGTGCCCATCTGATAACACGGGAGTGATCTGGTTAAAAAACTTTTAGTGTTTGAGCCCGGGATCTCTATGCTGCTACGCAAGCACTCTATCCACTAGACCACGGTTCACTCCATTCGTGAATAGTTGACATGAGTTAAGTTTGGGAAATTTCTGGATGCATTCTTGTTAAGAATGTTAAGGGCTACTAATATTTGGCCTACATATAACCATAGAGAAACAATTTCAAAAATATTAAATTTAAAATTCTGATGTGTGTGATTACAGAACCTTATCTTTTGGACAACATTAACATTTTATGAAAATCTTTGGAGAGAAATAGTACAGGCTCAGCCTAGTTTTTCCTCCAATGTCATAATAATTGTATTATAATTATAGTATTTTATACAATAAATGAATAAATAAAATAAATAAATAAAAATATCATAAGTAGATATCCCATGGTATAGGGCGTTTATGTCGCAACTTTTACTGTTATCTCAAGCTGATAGCTCACGTAGTTCTTTCCTGTGAAGCTTTATGACGCTGGTAGTCTCTCATATTTTGCCGTTCATACACTCTTACCCGGTCAAAACAGTTAAAATCGACAATAATCAGCTTGAGATAACTTTAAAAGTTACGACATAAACGCCCTATACCGTGGGATATCTACTTACGCTATTGTTTCTCTATGATATAGCTTTGAAATAAAAGTATCCTTTCTGTTTGTACTTAAGCTGGGTTTACACCAAAGTTATTAACAAAATGTTAATAACATAATCCTTATAGATTCTATTAGATTGAACGGGACTTGACAAACACATATGTTCAACATGTGTATGATAAGTTATGTTCAATCTAATAGAATCTATAAGGATGATGTTATTAACATTTTGATAATAACTTTGGTGTAACCCCAGCTTTAATCTGCATGTTGTCAAAAATCTAAAAAGGATACTACTTTGATTTTGACCCTTTATGTGGCGTACATAAAACCATAGATAAAAGATAGCAAAAGAAGATATCCCATGATATAGGTCGTTTATGTTACAAATTCCAAACCAATTTTTGTCAACTCGAGCCGATTACTGTCGACTATTATTACTGTTTTAGCAAGATGAGAGTGTAAGAACGGAACAGTATAAGAGAGTACCAGTGTCACATAGCTTCACAACAAATAACTTCTGGAACTATCCGCTTGAGTTTAGAACATACAAGCCCTATATCTTCTTGAGAATCTTATGGATATCTTCTTATGCTACATTTACTCTGTTGCAATTAAACTTGAATTAAAAAAAAAAAAAAAACACTTTTGGAGTGAAATGCACTTACTTTTGTTGTGACGATCGTTTCGACCTGTTGTTGGTCATCATCAGACTGTGGGAATTTACTCAGATGCCAAGGTTATGTGTGGTAAGGGATGAAGGTGGAGGAATAGGTTGTGGTGGGGGTTGGTGGATACTTAGTGGGGCGGTAGTTTTGAGCTGTGGACTATTTTGTCAAAGAGTCTTTGACAAAATAGTCCAAAGTTCAAAATTACCGCCTCACTAAGAATCCGCCAACCCCCACCACAACCTATTCCTCCACCTTCATCCCTTACCACACATAACCTTGGCATCTGAGTAAATTCCCACAGTCTGATGATGACCAACAACAGGTCGAAACGATCGTCACTACAAAAGTAAGTGCATTTCACTCCAAAAGGGGTTTTTTTTTAATTCAAGTTTAATGCTACATTTTTTCTATGATAGAACGTAATATGTGGAATCTTCTACAAGACTATCCGTTTGTATGTAGAAAGAACAGCAAAAGGTAAGGGTTGAAATTGAAGAATCATAACAAGGAAAATAAAAATTGTAGCAGACCTGTAACAACCATTCTATGGTACCTTGCAGCCCACAATGTTTTAGAGTTGACAAAAAATCGATTTGGAATTTGCGACATGAACGATCTATACCACGGGATATCTTCTTTTGCTATCTTTTATCTATCGTTTTGGTAGAGAGTTAGTGGGGAGGATATTTTTAATATTCTTTCCGAAGAATTAACATTGATATGTCCAAAGCTCCGCCAATTTATGCAAATGCATAACAATATAATTATCTATAGTTATTATACTTATTACACATTGCTTTTTCATATCATATACAGTTCAATAATTATTTTCTTAGTCTATATTGTGTAAATTCATCTATAATTTTGCTGTATTGTAAGCTATTGTATATAAGTGTATAAGCCAGTATATATTGTAATCTACATATAAATAAAGTACTCAATCAATCCATGGTTTTATGTACATCAAGAATTCTTGTACCAATGATAACATACGGACCCGAGCCGTTACAAGTGATAAATTTCGTACATGACCACAAAATGTGTGAATACACCTCAATACGCTCGTTTTCCCTCTTGTGCCAAGTGTGGTACAGAATAGCAACTGAGGGAGTGAAGAGACGTTCTGTGAATACAAATCACGTGATCTCCAATCCCAGGTGCAATTTAGCATGACCGTCATGTCAGGGTGTAGTGAGATTCGCTATGAAACTGTCAGCATCCCGTAGGGATAGCATCAATGCTTTCCCATTCTAATAATGCTGACAGTTTTAAGTGAACCTCCCAATATATGAGGTGCATTCCATACTGTCACCACTCCTTATAAGGAACTTCAATGCTAACCATTGAAATAATGCTGTCAGTTGAAAGTGAGTGGATCCCTCTCTTGTCGCCGGGACTCTGGTGTAAATCGTCCAACCGACATGGCTGATCCTATAATCCTGAATTATATTCCTGGATCAACAACCGACTCAAGTCCTTTCATTGTCATATATGGTGGTGTTACATTCAAGGGTGATAGTTTGTTGATATTACTGTAGGATTCATTTCAAACTGACATCATTGGTTGGATGGAATTATTGGAAAGCATTGATAATGTCGATGAGAAATTCTGACAGCTCTGTGAATTTGTCTATAGGAGATCAATAATAGTCTTCTTCTTCTTCGTCTTCTTATTCTTCGTCTTCTTCTTTTTTTTCTTCTTCTTCTTCTTCTTCTTCCCCATCTTCTTCTCCTCATCCATCTTACGATTTTCACTGCATTATATCATAGACTAGCCGTCAGGCTCGCTTCGCTCGCCATATCCGTCTAGCCAGGGGGCTCCGCCCCCTGGACCCCCAACTGAATCGTCCAAAAATGAGATCAGCGGGGCTCGCTTCGCTGGCCTGCATGTAGACCTCAGCGGAACCTCTGTACCGAATTTGAACTTATTATGTCAATTTGATCTCGAAAAACACCTGTTACTATATCGGCGTATCTTTGGCGAACAAAATTCTTCCACCTCAGCTAAACCTGTGTACTGAATTTTTTTAATTATATTTCCATTAATTATTGAAAAAGGTGAGGAAACGCAGAAAAGCTGAGAAAACGCTAATTTTGGCTAATTGGATAAATATTGGTATTTAGGAAGTCCTGGATAAATGCATTTCAATCTTCAACTTGGTGCCAACCTAACAAAGTCAACTCAACTTAATGCCAACCTGAGAAAATTTTTAATTTAGTTACCAGAACAACTGTTTCGAAGAGGTGCTCTCTCTGGATTATAGTTTTATATTAACATATGGTATGGACATTCCAATTATAAAATTTTAAGATATTGGAATAAGAAGAATATACATGCTAAAAGAACTTTAAACCCTTAAAAACCACCCTTAGAGTTGAAATATCGCAAAAATATTTCTTAGTGCGCCTCTAAAGGGCCAACTGAAAATACCTACCAAATTTGAACGTTTTTGGTCGGGTAGATTTTTAGTTCTGCGAGTGAGTGAGTTAGTCAGTCAGTGAGTGAGTGAGTGCCATTTCGCTTTTCTATATATATATATATAGACTACATAAACATTTGAGATGTTAGGCTCAAATCTGTGATTAGATTCATAGAACTTCCCCATTGAATGTAGTATTACCATAATACAGTATGGTAGCCACACAAATTATCACCTTTCTACTTACAGGTTGCAAAAGGTCCTGTCAATCAGAGCTGAGTAACAAATTAACTATTATTGATTTATTAATGTTTCTCACATGATCCAATTCCCATAATTCTTTTTTCATTTTCATTTTTCATCTCACTGACCACCTATGAAAGGGGTATAAGGATTTGTCAATTATAATATAAATCGTCAATCTTTGCATTTCATAATGCAAAAAGAATTCTTCACTGTATTGGAATGTACTGACCACCTATGAAAGGGGTATAAGGATTTGTCAATTATAATATAATTCGTATAAGTCGTCAATCTTTGCATTTCATAATGCGAAAAGAATTCCTCACTGTAATGGAATGTACTGACCACCTATGAAAGGGGTATAAGGATTTGTCAATTATAATATAATTCGTATAAGTCGTCAATCTTTGCATTTCATAATGCAAAAAGAATTCCTCACTGTAATGGAATGTACTGAATGTAATGAATTGAATGAATATAAATGTATTGGTTTTTCTAATTGGTCTACGTTTTCAAACATGCCATTTACTTATTACGAAATAGCAGGTGAACTCCGCACGGGTCCATTTTAAAACTCGACAAACTGAAAACTTGAGTTAAGATATCTTGAAGAATTAAAAATAGGCCTGAAACCATTCTCGGTTAATCAAGAATCCATATGCAAAATTTCAAGTTAATCAGTCCAGTAGTTCAGACGTGATGATGCGTCAAACATTAATTTCATATCCCGTACGTGTATAAGCCAGTTCTTTCCTTTATTGTAGTATAGATAATGTAATACGCTTGTATAAAATCGAATATAGTAGTAGTTATTATCTCACTTTTCAATGCAGCACAATTTCCGCCTTTTGTGGTTAGATTAGAATAAAAACTAGTTATGAATCCGAATCTGGGACGAAGCGACCTTCAACTTTTATAAATGAAAGAACATCTGAACAAATAATAAATCGACATAGACGAGCTATATGCTACAAGAGTAATACTTACTACTCCAATAGCTCTAGTTAAGTACACCTTAAATATTTGCCGGTGAACTTGAAAATTATACACTTAAATAAATTCGTATTGTCACGGAAAAAGTGTTCTAATGTAATCTAATTAGTGGTATCGTATTTTTTATAGGAATCATTATAAAGCAGGGTTCGCTTTGAGAACAGCTCAGAGTTTAGATAAGAGGTGTACATATTGAGAATATTATTTATTGTATTCAGGCTAAGAAAGCTCATATCACACTACTATGCATGACTAGCAGGTAACCCGTGCTCCGCCAGGGTCTATTTTGGAACTTGACAAACTGAAAACTTGTAATGAAATCTTGAAGATTTGAAAAATATACCTATAACCATCCTCGGTTAATTAAGAAACTATAATAATGCAAAATTTCACGTTAATCAGTCGAGACGTTGAGACGTGATGATACGTCAAACATAATTTTCCTATCCTGTACGTGTATAAGACAGTTCTTTCCTTTATTACAGTAGAGATGACAGCTTCGTGGAGGAATCGAGTTGAATAATTTTTGGTTTTGGTTTTTTATTAAATTACAATCTCACAATAAGCTGGCGTAAACCTAGTAGTTTTGAACGCAAACGTGGTTATAATGTTCATTCTATGTATATACATTCTAAGGGCCATATGCCTAACACTAAGTTTAACGCTAAATCCCGTTTACTTGTAGTTTATCATAATTATTTTAATGGGGTGACTTCAACAGATAATTTCATTTTAATTTATCGAACAATCAAACAAGTTATTCTATTGAAAATGTGTGATAATTTTGTCAATATTATATTTTGATTGTAGATCTGTCTAAGCCCCGTATGCAGATACTCGGTTTCAATGGAGAAACGTCAGCTGTTCGTTTAAACCCCGAATGAAACACATTATAATAAATGCAACCATATCTACAAGTAAACGTGGTTTTGCGTTAAACGTAGTGTTAGGCATATGACCCTTAGATTCTGAGGACCATATGCCTAATACTACGTTTAACGTGCATAGAATGAACATTATAACCAGGTTTGTGTTCAAAACTTGGTTTACGCCAGCTAATAGTCTCAAAACGGCAACTGTGGTTTCCATTAGTTTATAAATGGAAATTGGGAGGAAGGAAGGAAGTAAGGGTGATAGTGTGAATAATGGCATACATTTGAATAAGAAATTGGAATATTATCGACGTTCTTCCTGTGCTGCTAAATGGGACAACATCATGGTAGATTCTAGCTACTGGATAAGTAGTTGAATATTTTAAGAGAATCGTAGCATTTTCATTATAAATATCAGATATAGCTGTGAGATTCACTTTAAAATGTCAGCATTGATTGAATAGGAAGCGTTAGTGTTATTTGCGAAGAATGCTGATAATTGAAAGTGAATTTCACTATATACCAACTCAAACTATCAGCTACTGAAATATTCCAAGAAAGATTCTAGCATATCCGGTATTTTATTGAGTACAGATACTGCATGAGCTCTAAGAATCCTCCTCCAATATACTAGATATTGATAGCCTGCTTGCTTATAGTGAGTTCCACGTTATAATGACAGTATTTGATCAACTTTGGTTTTGCTATCCTTGTCTATCATTCGACAAAGCGGGTGGTACTATCCTTTTCTAGGTCCACAACGATGACAATTATGTTTTTGACAGTGTAGAGATATAATTAATTAATGCAGAGAATCGGCATCGCTATTCTTCTATCTTTATCCACTGCCATTATAACGTGGACCTCACTATAGGTCCGAAAATTTTCAAATCAATCACTCTTTGATTTGATATTACAATGTATTGATACTCTAAGTATTTTTTAAGGATTACAACGTTATAACGTTATACTTCTGTGAATCCTACTGTGATCTAGATTGGATAGCTATAATAAAATGCTCTATTTATTTGTATCTCAGATAACTAAAGTTTCATCAAGTGATTTACAAGATCTATAGATCATAAAATCTCCTCTCTTGCTCAAAACATATGAGACGCAAGTGCCATATTTTACATTATTGCTTACTTGTAATAGATTACATGTAGATCGATAATAACTCGTTTATCGTTTGTATTCACAATCCAAATTATACATAAAAACTTATACATAAAAACATATCAAGGGATATTATTATATTATAATAATACATAAAAAAATTATACATAAATATATGGAGAAAATCCACGCGTCATTATTGCAGTCACTATGATCTATGCGACTATCTATTAATATTCAACATTGGAAATTGGAACAAAATTCGACCGTAATTAAGAATGAACTAAGCAATTAACTAAACGATAAGAAGGTTTTGTTTCCAGTGACATTGGCTATTAATTCCCTTCAGATGTTAGTAAGGTACCCATCCACTAATGAATGATATCCTGATTGATAATGATAATGATACTGTAGGTATCCAGTTTGACAATGATATCCAGATATTAGCATGAATATTTTTCAGTCCTAATAGTAAATAAATATAGCGTCTTAATTGTAATATAGATAATTATAATTAGCACTTATAAGCATAAATTTCTTATAAACTGTGAATAATATCATTATTATTCACTATGAATAATACTTACTTACTCCTTAGCTCTACAGGTCGCTACAACCCTTGGCCTCCCTCACAAAGCCTCTCCCGATCGACTGCCTGCGTTTTCCAGTTTCGAACTCCAAGCGTTCTCAAATCATGCTCAACGTCATCTGTCCATCTATTTCCTTGGCCTTCCTTTTCTTCTTCTATGATATATTCTTTCTCTCCATATACATTTGGCAATCCTTTCATCACCCAATCTCACCAAATGCCCCATCCACCTAATTCTGCCAGCTTTAATAAATCGGACGATGTCTTCACTCCCCAGGAAGCGCTCGATTTCGCTATTTTTTCTCCTCCTCCAAATTCCATTTTCGTAAACAGGGCCCACTATCCTCCTAATAACCTTTCTTTCAAAGATTCGAAGCCTTTCTGTGTCCCCAGCTGTGAGTACCTAAATCTCGGAGCTACAAGTCTCATACTACAGGCCTGACTAGTGCCTTATATAATTTCATTTTTGTAGCTCTGGACAATAGTCGAGACTTGAATAATTATTTTAAACTAGCATAGAACGACATGTTACCTGCCATACTAATATTGCTTCATATTTTATTGACTCGTGACTCATTGGTGAATTAGAATAACTAATTTGAATTTCTTGAGAATTCCAATACGTTGAATTGACTGTTCTACCCTTGTAAATATATAGCCTGCGATAATAGTTTCATATTTATTATTAAACGAAAATCCCAATTAAATGCTGTGAATCACCCCAAAGACTTCTGCTACTGCAAATATTGACAACAGGGTAAAAAGCTAGATGGAAATTCATTTACAACATTAAATTGGGATTTTCGTTTAATAAAAATTATTCATTAATTAGCATTTGAACAAATGAAACTTTCAATTTATTTCCATCTGCTGACTGGCAGGCCGCTATGGCTTTGTATAAAATGAGCGCTGCTATCCAGAGATTGTCAGTTTGGTGTAAGGGTAAGCATTCCTGACCGGCAATTATGAGGTACTAGGTTCAGTTCCCGGGCTGACAAATAATTTTTGTATAGTAGCGCTCATCGAATTTCCATCTAGCTGTTTACCCTGTTGTCAATATTTGCAGTAGCAGAAGTCTTCGGGGTGATTTACAGCATTTAATTGGGATTTTCGTTTAATAATAATATTAATATCGGGTAACCGAGCTTCGCTCGTTATTTTTATTTATTGATAAACAGAACACAATTCTCTAAAATGATCGTGTTTCACAGCTGGCTATACGTCATCTTATGAATTTCGGGGATGCGATATTTTGATTTTTCACATACTCTCTCGCTCACTCACTTTTTTACTAACCACAGCAGTTTCAGCCAAGGATGAATTATCCTTTTAATGTGGTTCAGCGAGTTTTCCAAAGGATGAAACCTAGTGCAATCGAATCTTTATATCATAAACCTACTATGTTCCAAATTTCGTGAAAATCGTTAGAGCCGTTTTCGAGATCCGTTGAACATAAATAACCTGATATAAAAATAACCAGATATATATAAATACAGAAATTGCTCGCTTAATATAATAGGATTCATTAATTAGCATTATTGAACAAATGCATCTTCCAAAATTTATTTCAATCTGCAGTTCCATATTTTATTGATTGATTTGTGAATGAGAATAAAGATGTTAGAGTAATATAATTTCACACCGACTTACCTTGACTCTGTGATAAAATCCCTGTTTGAAGCTGTATAAAACGATTTAAGAAATGTCTTATCAAACGTTTCTTCAACCACACAGACCACTATCAAGAAAAACTGAATTCACTAGTTAACTTGAATTTTACCTGCAATCGGTTTTATGTTATATATCAACAGAAAAGCACCTATTTCTACCCTGAGCTGTAACTTAGATCAACAGACTTCTCATTAGAGAGGCGATTACTTCTCTATTGACTACTACTCCGAATACTGGAGCAATACTTCGCTGCCGCCGTGCTTACACGCACTAGGACTTACCAAGCACTAAGCACTAAGCACAGGCTGGGCAACTTAAGTTCAAGTCGTTGCCTGGTGTGAACGGAGGAACCGGGAACTAAGTAATCGATATTTGACGGATGCCTCTCGTTACGTCGCTCCATTATCGCGCTCCTAACCTCAAATTTGCGACCTGCCAGTAACCGTTACTTCAACGGGAACTGTTATTAGGTAGCGGTTACTGATTTACTACAAGCGTCACTGAAGTTCTAGTAAGTTTTGAAAGAGGAAAGTTTAAAGTAAGTGAATTATTAAGTGTTAAATTCGTAAACTAGCTACTGGACAAATTGAATTCAAAATGCAAACCTGAACCATGGAGGAAATATTCCAAATTTACAATCAGATTATGAATATTCCTATACCGATCTATACGAAATATGGATTTTTCCATGCCTGAAAGTTCCAAAACAATGTGTTCCAAAACCTCGAAATTTCGATGTGTGTTGCAAAGTGACGGTTAACATTAACTTAGCTTGGAACGTTCCCATTTCCCGGAACACACGTTATTTGCACACACATAGTGTCCCGACTACAGTATAAATTATATGAATTGTTTTGTATATAAAATCAGTAACCTAGACCCTAGACTAAAAGAGGTTTAGAAAATTACGTAGAAGGTAGAAATCACGGAAAACCTAGAGAGACGTCAGTTTTGTTTTGCATGTTTGAAGTCTTGGAACATCATAATGTCACTTTTTCAATTTATTTTTAAGTTATCGATTTTAAATCACAGCGAACTCTCCATATTTATTTTATGTTCTCGCTCTGATATTCACTTTGAATCTGTTATTTGAATCACATTCTTTTCAATCATATTACATCTCAATCATTTTATCTCTCTATTTGCTCTGTCTATTTTATCTCTCTGTCTCTATTTGCTCTGATGTTCCCATACGTTTTTATTTCTCTTGATGAAAATAATATTAATATAATAATATCGAGTGACCTGGCTGGCTCAGGTCTGGTGTCAAGAGTTTTCAGGTCGCAACTGATCAATTTCAGGGCCTCTGACATGACCTAACGACTGCTTCTTAGGCAGCCGGGACCGACGGCTTAACGTGTCCATCCGAAACACGGGAGTGGCCCGAGATAAATATCTTGCCCGGGCCGGGCAATTTCTCTTGATGATGTTCACATAAGCTCCACATGATGGATATAGATGAGGGAAAATTATATAAGAGTCCCGAATATATTATCAAATTGTAAATTCTATACATATCAACAGAAAATTATTATCATCAGTTTTACTCTTTTGTTATGAGATTCACGTTACAAAGTCAGCAACTGATTAACATTGGTCTGCTATCTCTGTCTGTCATAAGACTAAGAAGATAGATCCATCCTTTTGAGCTCTATTCTCTTTCCTAGGGAACTACGCTCTATTATCAAATTGCTTAGAGGCATGAAATGTGATGAACAACAATGAAATGAAAACTCGTTACTAAATAATGAGAAATATATTTTATTGGTTGATATAATTGTAATTCCAGATGGAATTAAATAGAGAATGCATTTATTCAAATGCTAATTAATATATAATTATTATTTAACGAAAATCCTAAATAAATGCTGTATATTTATCACCCCGAAGACTTCTGCTACTGCAGACATTGACAACAGGGTTAACAGCTAGATGGAAATTCGATGAGAACTACTATCCAAAAATTAGTTGCCAGCCCGGGAATCGAACCCCGGTACCTCCCAATTGCCAGTCAGGCATGCTTACCCTTACACCAAACTGACAATCAGTTTCAGTTTCAAATATCATACCAGATATACCGGGATGACGTGGTTACAACTATCTACAATAGAAGGCGGTGGATAATGAAACTAGACAACTGCCGTCCTATGATTTTCAGTGACTTATCTATATAATATATAAAAGCGAAATGGCACTCACTCACTGACTGACTGACTGACTGACTGACTGACTGACTGACTCACTCACTCACTCACTCGCATAACTAAAAATCTACCGGACCAAAAACGTTCAAATTTGGTAGGTATGTTCAGTTGGCCCTTTAGAGGCGCACTAAGAAATCTTTTGGCAATATTTTACCTCTAAGGGTTGTTTTTAAGGGTTTAAAGTTCGTCTTTGAGCATGTATATTCTTCTTCTCCCAATCTCTTAATTATAATTGAAATTTCCATATCATATGTTACTATAGAACTATAATCTAGATAGAGTACCTCTTCGAAACAGTTGTTAACTGGTAACTAAATTAATAATTTTGTCAGGTTGGCATTAAGTTGAGTTGACTTTGTTAGGTTGGCACCAAGTTGAAGATTTAAATGCATTTATCGCGGAAAAATTGATTGGGCACTGCTACTTCAATCCTGGGAATATTATATTACAAGCCGTCAGGCTCGCTTCGCTCGCCATATCCGTTTAGCCAGACGTTTAGTCTGGACCCCCGACTGGATTGTCCTAACATGATAAAAATGCAAGCGAGCGAAGCGAGCCTGCTAATCTCTCTCATGGACGATCCAGTCGGGGGTCCAGGGGGCGGAGCCCCCTGGCTAGATGGATATGGCGAGCGAAGCGAGCCTGACGGCTAGTGACTTTATAAAGTGTATCTCACTACTCACTATAGCTGTAGTGGACTGGTGTCGCCTAATGGTCGATAAAAGTATTGAAGGATCATCAGTTCATCACGCAAATGTGATTCTATACTTTCATACAGTGAGTACATTCTATACTCACTGACGCAAACTAACACCTACCTACTTACAGGTTACAAAAGGTCCTGTCAATCAGATTCGAGTACCATATTATCTATTATTGATCCATAAAATGTTTCTCCTCTAATCAGATGCTCCAATTCCCATGAATGTGTTGGATTTTCAAATGCGATACTCAAAAAGTAACGACTATCTCCAAAAATCATTGAATTCCCAATTCCATTTCGCGTTTCCCAATTCACATTACATTTGAATTCGTTCTCAGATCGTTAAAATGAATAAGTCTGTCAATTACTGTCTCTGTCTGATATCCGAATCCGCTTTCATGCTGACCTAGTCACTTGACCTAGAAAGAGAAATGAAAGGAAAATTGACAAAAAAGAGAATAGGAAGAAAGAAAATAGTTGCAGCCGTGAGAAGAATTTTACGCTGCCCATTCTCCACAGAATCTAATGTCTTCTTTATGGGCAGTTGATATTATAGTGACAATAGTATAATTGTGGTATGATCACCACTTGACACTCTATCATAGTCGTAGACTACAATCTTGTCTATGCAGTCACTATAAGTGATAATGTCTTTTATTGACGATTGTGAAAATTGGAATGTTCAGTTTGAGAAATAATAAAAGGTTTTCTGGATTTTGAGGAAGGGATCATGGGATATTGTGATTGTGACCCTTCATTATTAAAATTCTCTATTTTGTTGGAAAACTCTGTCTAGTATGCTAAAGCCTAATGTACCTAAAATACATATATTCTAGGTACCTTGCTATAGCCTATCGAAAGTGAATTCATTTGAGAGGCTCTAAAAAAGAGAAATGGGAATTCATGTGAATTGAAAATGAAAATGTTTTATTGGCAGAAATATAAAATTACAACATCTTGGAAAATACATAATAAAAGCAATACAAATTCTACAACATGAGTCAATACTATTACAAAATAAAATGCAATGCCAATTGAGTATTTGCATCTCGAGGTACTAAACCTGTTTGAGATGGTGATATAAAATTGATTACAAAACTATAGCGCTAAAATGTAGTTACTGAAAAGAAAATTGAAAATGTATTAATGTATTTACTAATTAAAAGAAAAGGTTGAAAAACTAGAAAATTGGTGAAGAGGTGGGGAGAGTATAATGATGTTTATATCAATAATCAATTAGTGATATTTATTATTAATCAATCATAAATTCTTCATCAATCTCATTATATCAATCTTATTTTTCTTATCAATATTTTTTATCACATCAATCCCATTCTCTAATAGAAATAGTTACTTTTATTGAGGAAACAATAAAGATATTATTAGTTGTGGTAAGAATGGTATTCTTCTTGAAGATCACTTATTATTTCAAAGCAAAGTAGGCTCACTTATAGGATAACTTCTTTTAAGGATTACTTCACTTCTTCTTTGAAAATCCTTTAATCCTTCTCATAGAGGGATAGGCGAAGAAGGTAGAAGGGAGAAGAAGGTTCCTATAGAGGCGAAGAAGGTACTTATTTGTGAGAAGAAAAAGAGAAGTGAAATAAGAAAATTAGAGTAAAGAGAAAGAGAGCAGAAGATCAAGGTGTGAAGAGTTTGAAATTGAAGAGAATAAATAAAAATAATGAAGAGTAAGGTGAAAATTTTGAATTTAAAAGTGATAAATAGAAACGTTTCAGTGCTGAAAAGGTGCTGAGAGTGCAGGGAATGCTACAAATCAAAGAGATCTCCAAGACTTTTGAAGATAGAGAAGAAGATGGAGTGTTGCAAGAGCTTCGAGCTTTGACTCATCTGGTAAAACCAAGATTCACAATTATTCATGTCTCAATGTTTAGTCTTAAACAAAGAGATGCAAGACAAAATGGCATTGATACAATTCAAGAACACTACAGTAGAAAGTAGAATAATTTGCTTATTTGGAGTTTCCTTGATATTGAGAAATAGTCGATTCCAAAATAGGATGTAGCATACAAGGATGTAGGATGCATCACAGCTTCATAATAAACCTATCCATACATATCGACGGAAATGGAAATGATATTTGTTTTTATTTATTTATTTTTATTCACAGTGCCAATGACACTAATGTAATAACATTGGTATAAAATAATAAGGTAGTCCTTGTGCTATTTTTCTTCAAATTTATAGGTGACAAAGTCCAAGATAAGGTTAGAATTTCACGTGTAAAATTTTTATAAAATTTTAGTCCAAAATGAATATGAGAACTTTACATTTTGAATTTATATGGCTAGAATTAATAAATTGATTAGGAATATTCCACCATTTGTAACGAATAATATTGAGTTAAGAAAATTTGGAACTATTGAAGAAACACAAACTTGTAAACACTAAAGTTCAGCTCATTGTTATTGATTCTGATTATTGGATAAATAAGTAGTACCCAACTGATCCAATCAAATTATCAATTGTATCATATTTTACTCCAATAATATTATTGTTTTGATATTCTATATCAAGTTATATTGATATCAAACGATTTATATTGATATTCAAATAATATTGTACGGTATATTGTTTATATTTTTTCGCTTGTATCTGTTATTTCCCTGTAAAATTTGTGTTGTACCGTTGGAAGCTGAATAAATAAATAAATAATCTGCATCTATTGAACAGTTTTGTCGAGTAAGGAACATTTTTTTAAACAACTTTTTTGTATGCCAAGTTCTAAGAATCAGTATGGAAAACCCCGAATGAATGGGAGAAGAGTAGATCACTATCAGGTGATAAGACGGAGATTTCAATAGCAAGGTTGTCTCTCTCTCGCTCTCAGTCTCTCACACACATACACACATACACACACAACCTCACTCTCTCTCTCTTTCACTCTCTCACACACACAGACACATACTCTCTCTCACACTCTCTCTCTCTCTCTCTCTCCCACCAAAAGAGATGACTCACCAGGAGACAACTTTCCAATCGCCGCTATCTTTGCCATCCTTTCTCTTTCGTTCGTCAGTCAGTAGTCTGCGGACTGTCTGTGAGTTAACATCAAAAATATTTCTCTCAAAAATCCCTGAATATTTTGTTCAAATAAAAAATTTCCAGCAGGATTGTTTCATCTATTCAAATAATTTCGAGCATTAAATCTCATAGCACAGTTATTGTGGTAAGCGAAAATCTTCAGCGAAAAATAAACGCGACATTTATTTTGAGATACCGGACATAGCATTGAGAAGTGTGACACTTTCCTCCAGTAGGTAGGCTTTCTGACAACCAAAAAGTTTGGTTCGTAGGCTGGAATTCTAACAGGATTTGTGTTCAAAAAAGGTAAGAGAGTGCAAATATAGTCATGTTTGGAGATGGAGAAGATATTTTTGAAATGAAATCACTATAACTTCTATTGACAGGATTAGAGTTCAAAAAACTGCAAGAGGATACATATTAATATATATTTTTAGGAGGTAGGCTTTTATCTATTCTGAACTTGAAAAAATATTTTCATAAACTGACTGGATTTTTATTAAAAAATAGTGAGAAGATACAAATGTTCATTTTTGAAGATGGAAAAGATAGAATTTGAAAAATTTATATATTTAGATATAATTCTTATATTTTACTCTGAATGAAGTGAGGGTTTCTTTTATTATTTCCGTGTTGAAGAAAGTATCTGAAGAAACTGAAAGAATTTGTGTTGGAAAATAGTGAAAATATACAAATATTATTTTCTCTAGTGTAGAGAGGTATTTTAAAATATGAAATTGAGAAAGAAATGAATAATCAAGTCAGTAATAAGTAGTGATGTATAAACCAAGTGGATACATAAGACGGGTTACTGAAGGAGATATTACAATAGGAATCATTTAAAAAGAATTTCAGTGAAATCTAAAAGTACCTAATCAAAAGTAATCTAAAGTAAATCTAAGAGGAATTCCAGTAGAATATAAAAGGAATTTCAGTAACAAACATGAATTAATTAGCGAAATGCATGGATAAACATTAATTGACAGGAAAAAATTAAAACAAATACGTTGAGGAGTATGCAGGAAGCACATTAATTAATCATCAAATATTTCGAAAGAACTACTGCACATTTTAAGGATTTCCTGATATTTATTTATTTCATAATTTCTGTTGATTGTATAGGCTTGAAATTTAGTCAAGATGTCATTCTCATCAAGAAAGACAATAATAATTATTATCATTACCGTATCATTAAAAGCAACTCAATAAATAAATCATAATACAATATAAAAATTGATATAAAACTTTTGTGCTATGTAGACCTTCTAATATTTTACATTTTGAACAATAAGCATTTTTGCATTACATATTCACAATAAAAATGATTGAATAAGAATGGATCAATGTAAAAGAATAACATCAAAATCTGGTTTTATTTTTTAATTGGAAACAAATTTCTGAAATGAGAAATTGTAAAAGTATACAGTATGGAAGAAGTTGATTTTGTGTAAAATGTATCTATAATGTGATTGTTCTACTAGCACGGTATGATTCTAATACAATTTAGCATGAAATTAGCTAATTGGGAATATTTTTATGTAGTCTACTTAACTATGATACAATTAAGAGAAATGATATCTAAAATTTATGGAAATAATTGTCCTATTTTACAGACAAACGATTGGAATGTGACAGGAATAAACTCAACATTGAATAGAAATGATGAAAATATGGATTGTGTTGACGTTTCTTCTCCTCCACGTCCTGTCTGATTCCCTCGGTGCAGGTGAATATATTTATCCATTTCAAATAGAATTATACATAAAATTCAGGTAAAAATAGTTTTCTTGAACGCAAGAAATTTTTTCTAATGTGAATAGCAGCACATCAAATCAAAACCAAATCAAATTTACTCTTCATCCTTACACAATATACATGATATGATACGCTTAGAACGGGAATAAATATCAACTATTCAATGAAAATGAAAATTACCACGAGCAAAAGTACAACTTGCTCGTTTGAAAGCATATTTTCAAATATCTACAATTATTGCTTTGCTGATGAACTTATATTTTTTTAATCCTAAGTCTATTCACATATCTTCTATTCCATGTTCTCTCCTACTTACTAGTGAAGATAGTAAGCTATTAATTTTGGTCAGGATAATTATCTAGTAATATAGTAATTGTATTACATAGCTGCCTGCTCATCAAAATCTCAATGCTGCAAGCATGCATTTTTTACGTTTAAAAATTCATTTGGAAAAAATTGACATGCATCTTCCCTATAACTCATAAATCAGTTATGGGTATAAGTTCAAGTTGTTGAATAATCCTTCAGTCTATGCTTGAATGAATGCCGTTATCATGCTTGGATGAATTAATATCATTCCACATTGCTGTAAAATGGAAATATACTTCAGATTGATGAATTCTATAATATTTTATGGTATTCGTAGTGATAAAACTGCATACTTCCAGTCTATTATTACAAAAATAACACGTTTACTCAATATGATGGATTCATTGTACATATGGAGATTAGTGGAAAGTTGAATTTATTCAATTGCTAATAATTGAACAATTATTATAAACAAAAACTCAAATAAAATGCTGTAAATCACCAGGGTTCATTGTATTTTTGAATAATACTAAGGATAATACTATACATTTGGATTCATAAAAAAACTATTAACCATAGTAGTTAATACTGTAGTATATTTCCTGAAGAAACTCAATAATTTTGATCATTTCCATAGTGAATATCAGTATTTTTCCTGATGAAGCTTGATAGTTTTGATTATTCCCATCATGAATACAGTAATAGTATTTCTCCTGATAGTTTATTCATTCCCATCATGAATAATAGTATTTTCCCTGATGAAACTTTTTAAAGTTTTTTTTTTCATTTATTGACACACTTTACAATTTACAATAATAAATAATACACAAAACATTACAAAACAATAATATAAAGTGGTTAGGTAACCTCATTTGAAAAAACGTGTTGAGGCACCATCACACTGAAAATAAAGAAAGAGTAGCTTAGAGCCTAGCTAAAATTATATAAAAAAACTTGATAAATGTTTATAAAACAGAGAAAAAAATATGTTGAAGAGTACTAAGAGATAAACTGTCCCTTCATAAATGTATCATTCACTGCAATATGATAATATCAAAAATACAATATAAAAGTAACTATACTATCTAAACAGAAACTCAACATCTTCTAGTGAAAACAACCAAGATTTCAATTCCTTGAGAAAAATTCTTAAATTTGAACTAGAGGACACATGGAAAGGTAGATAATTATAAAACTTTAAAGCACAAAAAGTAAAAAACCTACGAAAAGCTTCAACATTAGCCTTCAACAGAATGACCTTATTTTGAAATCTCAAACGACTAGAGTAGACTCTAGCATTACTTTGAACATTTCCTCCTCTAATGAAAAATATTCTTAAAACTCTAAAGACATATAAATATCTTAACTTGACAATTTCAATCATTTCCATGATCAATAATAGTATTTTTCCTGATAAAACTTAATAATTTTAATTATATTCCTGTTTAAGATGACGACCTCATGCCCGAAATGCCAGAACTCTCATGGTTATCATCCATGCTGGAGGATATCTCGCTGAGAGACAATAAAGTCATCAAGATGCCCTTAGGTCTGCACCCTCAGGCCTATGGGTCAATCACACCCATCAATCTACCCGAAAGGGTTGTCACTCAAACCAAACCTCCACAACACAATAATAACAACAACATAAACAACAATCACAACAACAATAACAACCACAACCATGTCAGCAATAATAAAGAGGTAAGATCATTTTTTTTAGAATAAATTCTACATTTGTTGACAAATATTTTGATAAAAAATCATAGGTACTGGGAATGTTATTATAATTGATAATTTTTATTCTTCAAAAACAAGCAAATATACAAGAAGTATTGTCTTTTTTATTTAGGGCTACGTTTAATATAAATCTCAGTAGGTACCCTTTTGAATTATTTTGTCACAACATGTTTCTTTTCATGTTATCAGGCAATTTAAAAATAATTTCATAATTTAAAAGGGTACGGTACTGAGATTCATATTTTTAATTATACAAGAAGTACTATTGAAAGGTGATATAGCTGCTCTCAGATATTAATAAAGAGTTATTCCATATCTTCTTAAAATGAATATATTCAGGGTTACTTATTTTTTATTTATAAAATAACATCATAGTACCCTTTTTTGAAAAGTTGTTAATATAGAATAACAGATTAGAAACTTACATTTAAACCCTGAAGATGATGCGAAACATCGAAACTGAGGGTTTTATTTTACTGAACTGAGGGTTTGTCATCTTTTATTTTATATTAAAAACTTTAAAAAAATTGTACTATGATGTTATTTTATAAATATAGAGTTATTCATATACTCAAAGAAATTATGTTAGACTGAATAATGATGTTTGGAGAATCAAGCAGAATCAAAAGCTTTTATATTTAATTATTATTATACGAAAATCCCAATTATATTTTTTTTATCCTTTTATATTTCTTACAAACAAAATTTGAGTCATATAATAATGATATAATCACATATTTACGGTACATACGGTATTGAAATAGTCTTGAATATTACAATTATAGCATTATTCAATTGTTTGAGCAAATAATAATTCAAAAAAGATTGAATTATCCTGATATTGGAATAATATCAGACTAAATCAAGAATCAAGTTTTTACACGATGATAATTCAAATAATATATTAAAAGTGTTGTTATTTAGGTATCAGAAACGGATCTGTATCTACTAGGTGCCATAGAGAAGCTTGTGTACCGCGTTGATCTGATGGAGAAGAGGCTGCGCAGAACTGAGGAACTTATCCATCATGTTATGGACAACACAGTCAACACACAGAGAGAAGGTAAGCTGTGGAAAAACATAGCCTCACGGTACCTATCATTTTTTTAAAAATATTTAAACGTTGAAAAGAACAATATAAGTAGGACAAAAATACATTTTTATCGTGCTCTCAAGTGAAATTTTCAATACCTAGATTCTGCAATTATAATGAAAGTTGTTTTGTTTGTATTAATTTTTAAACATTAATATTGATCTGTAAATTCAACATTTCAGTACATAGTTACATTTTTGGACTGTGTATTATAAATAAGTTTTAAAGCAGTTTAGAGCAAATTCCTGTTGTTTTTACCTGAATAAATAAAATAGATATGAAGAATTGCATAGAATATGAGCAATATAAAACAAGGTTATCCAAATTCAAACTCTGACTAAAAATTGTGCTTAAATTAAGTAATCATTGCTACATAGACTCTGGACTGTGTATTATAAATAAGTTTTAAAGCATTTTAGAGCAAATTCCTGTTGTTTTTACCTGAATAAATAAAGATATGAAGAATTGCATGGAATATGAGCAATACTAAAGAAGGATATCCAAATTCAAATTACAAATTTATTCATCGAAAAAGACATATTTACAAAATAGTAGTGTAACAATAATAAATATAAAGAATATACTCCTGCGTGGATGATTTGTCCGTGTGGAGGGAGGAGTCGAACTAAATCAGACTGTTAAAATACAGAAATTTTAAAATTTTAAAAAAGTAATAGAAATAGAAATTACTGGTATCCACAACACAGAAAACAGCGATGTGTTGTACGCGAATTTACGCAATAGAAAAATATTGATTTAATGATAGAAAACATAATATAAAATATAATAGAATATTTTGAGAAATATCAATAAAAATTAACATTTCAAATTGCAAACAAGTTGTGGGGAAATTAATTTCGATATTATTCACCTTAAAGTAAACACACTACTGAGAGGAAGAGAGAAGGTACATGCATAGTAATATATTAGTGTAAAAATGTGAGGAATTGCAGAAGATGTAAGGAAAATAAATTAAAATTACTAATATTCCAGAATCGAACAAAAGAAAAGTGATGCATTCAATAAAAATATGATGATTGTTTCCAATTCAAATGAAATGATTTCACAACTATTTTCAGATCCATGTCCAGCCAACTTCACGAGAGTGCAGAAGAACTGCTATCACTTCAGTGACCGACAATTCAACTGGAAATCTGCGTCTTCAATGTGCAAAAGCCTGGGCTCCAATCTGATGGAGTTGGAGACTGCTGAGGAGTACACAGATCTTGTCACCTACATACAATCCGATCCGTATTTCAGAGGTGAGATTTCAAATAAATCATGGAACAATTATGAAACATATTTCTATTAACAAGAGCCAGATTCTTCCATATTATACATTTTTTTACACATTCTTGAGCATTTTCTTTTTTCTTCAAGGCTACTTTTAATTGACCGAGCGAAGTGAGGTTCAAGTCGACTAGATTTAAGACTTAAGATTTAAGTCGACGGTTTGGCATTTCTCTTAATGTTTTAATGTTTGAGTGTTTAAATGTTTATATGTTGCCCATTTACGGCGAAACGCGGCAATAGATTTTCATGAAATTTGACAGGTATGTTCCTTTTTTAATTGCGCGTCGACGTATATACAAGGTTTTTTGAAATTTTGCATTTCAAGGATAATATAAAAGGAAAAAGGAGCCTCCTTCATACGCCAATATAAAGCTGCGTTTATATTTAAGTTATAACCAAACTGTTAATAACTAAATCCATATAGGTTTTATTAGATTGAACGGAACCGAGTAAAAATCAGACTATAGAATATTATTCATCATAAATCAGTTGACAAGTGATTACACAGATGTGTGGAGAAGCCAGTCTATTGCTGTATTTCCATAAGGTCTACAGTTTCAATCAGGTACTAATCTTATGGATGAGAATACTGCCTGAGGTCTAAATCTTAGTACCCTTTTTAAATTATTCTGTCACAACATGTTCCGGACATTAATGCCATCTTCAAATGATTTAAAAATAAATAAATACTTTTTTATTTTATTTTATTCTTGAGCATCTATACATCTAGATTGTCGTCTCTATTAAGAAATACGGTAATTAAAACAACTACAAGAAAACCATTTCGGACTATGTGTAACCTTATCTAAATTTGAGAGATGAATAGCACAAGGTTACCTTATTTTTTCTCTCCCTATCATTTTGATTATGTACTTATCACTTATCGTATGAATCAATAAAGAATTAATTGATATGATTATTGATACGATTATTGATACCAATATGATAACGTATGCATAATCTACTTTTTATAACTTTTTATAGACCAAAGAATACATCTTTTGATCTCTATTATTACGGTGTATCACTTGAAAGTTCGCAGTATTAGTCGGACAAAGCAGTCGGGGCGTTAATTCAGTAATAGATCAATGTAAAAGCTATCAAATCATCCATTTTTTGGAACAGGTAAAGTCTAAAATTCATAAAGGATCTTCTTGGAGAAAGTTATTGAATGAAGTGTTTTTGATGTAGAAGGATTATAATTATTTCGCAAATTCAAAATATTCCTTCCAAAACTATTAATTATTAAGAGGAATGTTTCAACATGAATTATTTTTGCATAAATATTGTATTAATTTAATAATCAATTGCCCTGAAGATTATTTTATAGAATATGAATAATACAGAAATTATTTGTGTGTGGTACATAAATGAGAGGATCTTTTTTTACCTTCCAAGAAATCAAAAGATGAAACCAACGTACCAACTTTCATTCAGGTAACCACTAATTTATCAACTTCAAATTATGAAAATTAAATGATTATTTTTATCAAATAGAACTAGCAGTCAAATTCTTCAATAAATGAATTTTAGATCTCGTTGTCACTGTAATAAGTTAATAAATTAAATAAATCACCCAATTTTGGCAGTATTATTATTGTGTAATAATTACAACAACTCGGCAATTCTTATATTATTTTTCTGTGCATTTATATTTTGTTTATCAAGTACTTGGATTATTGATAAAATTCAACATCCATAGATTATCATTCATTAACAAAATTGTTTCATTTGTACTGCTGTTATTAGATTAAAAAATGTATTTCTTATTTTTTAGAACTCGTGGCTGGAGCTCAAGGCTTCTTTTTCCAGTCAAGCCAAAAACTATTCTATTTTAATGATTATTTTAATTTGTAAAAATATTTCTTGTATTTGGCAATAGAAAAATAATTTATTGAAGAAATTTGACTGCTAGACGATCTATTTGGTAACAAAAAAGTGATTCAATAGAAAGCAGTTTGTGATGGATAACAACATTGAAGAATAATACAAATTATTGCTAACTACGATTTCTATTATTCTTAGCACTGAATTCTCTTTGTGGCTGTGGATAAAAATATGATTTTGATTTGATTCATTACATCTTTAAATTATCAAATATTTTGTCTTTGAATGTGAGGGAAAATAATTTAACAATAACAAATAAAGTAATGAAAAAATTGAGAAATAATTATCCTTTTGAATTAAAATATGTGGAGAGACACTGTTTTTGTTGTCAAATATCCACTACCGTATAATAATTCAGCTTGCAGAATTGCAGTTTCGTTTTGAAACCTCCCTCACACACTGGCCTTTGTCTTAGTGCTATTCCGGTACCGTACCTAATGTTCATAATATTCATAATCATCCATCATGGACTAGGCTCGTAAAGCCTGTTCCAGTGTCCACCGCTTCCTCGGTCTTCCGACGTCTCTTTTCCCATCCAACTGCAGCTTCCAAGCTTGTAGTGGAAGACGAGCTGGTGGCATACGACGCAGGTGATATTTGTCCACTTCAATCTGTATTTTACATGACTTTTATGTTCATAATATTATAGTATAATAGTATATAGTTCATAATATTATGTTGAGTGCATTATGGAATAAAGTTATATTTTGGTTTTGATTTGATTTTATATGAACATATCAGTTCCGCAAGAAAGATATGAAGTGGATTTGCAACAAAAACAGTGCTTATTTTAATTATGAAGGAGTTCCACAACATCAATATCTATCAATTAATTTTATAGCGTAATTCAATCTTGAATTGGGTTGCAGACGGACAATAATTTGCAACAAAAACAGAGCTTATTTTTATTATGAAGGAGTTCCACAACATCAATCAATTCTATAACATAACTTAATTTCAAATTGGATTTTAATTCGCAGGCAGAGAATACTGGACAGGCGGCCTAAACCCAGGTCTGCTGTGGATCTGGTCAAACAGCGCCCAGCCCGTGCTGCCCAAAAACCCCAACCTGTCCCGACCTTCAGATGTTGTCCACAGCTCGGGCAATGGCCGCTGTCTCAAGCTGACCTACCACAACATCGGCAAGCTCTACCAGTATTACGGCGCCGACTGCTCGGCCAGGCTCCACTATGTCTGCGAGCATGAGGAGAATACCACTATCAGGGCACTCAAGAGGATACACAAGTCACTCGAGCAGAGGAGGAGTCTTTAGTGAAATTAGAAAATGATTACGATTCTACCACAAGTATTTTAAAGCTAACACTAATGAGATACTACACAATAAGCTTCGGTTGACTTGTGTGGATATTTGAATCCGTCCCTCCAAAAACATAAACATACCACTAATGAATGAATGTTTATTACAGTATTTATTCTCCAAATTTTACCGTCTTTAACCTCAAAATTGTTTCAGTTTCAGTTTATATTTATCTCAAATATGTGTAACGCTAGTTCGCCTCCAAATGGTGCACATTGGTTAACGTTAAATGGACCATAGTGTGGTCCACGTTATAATGGCAGTGAAGAAAGATAGGAATACAACGTTGCCGATCCTTTGTCTTGTCAATGCCTTCTATAGACGGTACCTGATACAGCTTTATTGATGTAATATATTAACTGTTGATTCTCAGTTAAAGTAATCAATTTATATTTGATTAGGGAAGGAATTATATTTTTTCAATATTTTCATAGGTAATGAATTTAAAGAATTAAGATGAAATATTTTGTTAGTTAATTATTAATTCTACATTGTCAAGAGACGATCTGGCAACAGACCAAAGCGAGAAAGAGATAGCGTATCCGCTTTGTTGAATGATAGACAAGGATAGCAATACCATTGCTAATCAAACACTGCCATTATAACGTGCACCTCACTATAGCAAATAATGGCGATCAGCCAAATTTTATGTTCTCCTGACCAAAAACTACACAACATCTCAAAGAATTTGGAAATATACATTGTATATGTAGGTATTTGAAACTCATGAGCTTTTTATGTGTGTGTAATTGCTTATTGTTGTGTAAACTACACAACATCTCAAAGAATTTGGAAATATACAGTGTATATGTAGCTGTATTTAAAACTCATGAGTTTTTTATGTGTGTTTAATTGCTATACGCTAAAAAATTCTTCAATTGGGTGTGAACAAACATCAATAAATAATAGGATGATACAATGGTGCTAAAACAAATTTGATTTTATTAATGATGCTAAAAAAGATTCACAAGTCTTTGAAGCAGAGGAGGATTCTGTAATAAAATATGAACAAAATTCTATTTATTCTCCAATAGGACTAAAATGGATAAATATAAAAATAAAATAGAATGAGTAATTGGTGCTGAAACAAAAAATATATTTTCATGACGGATTTAAAAAAATTAATTAATCTCTAGAGCAACGCAGGAGTTTTTAATAAAATTAACAAATACATTTATTCCCAGATGGGACTAATATACATTTATGGAGAAAATAAAAATAGAATAGGATGAGTAAATGGTGCTGAAACGAATAAAATAATATATTTTTATCAATGATGGTGAAAAAATTACAAGTCTCTTGAACTTCGTCTATAAAATAGTGTTTATTATTTATTATTTTACAAAGACGACTTTCTAGAAGTATTTTAAGCCTTGGTGATGATGACGATGGGATGAAAAAATATGTCCAACAAAAATTAATTAATAATTTATAGAGCAGCAGGTGGCTGATTTTAATGAAACAGAGCAGATCTTTCAATTGCTTTGCTGATATGTGCTTCCATATTTCATGTAAAAATTTTAAAAAACTAAACACACTTCAAAATGGGTTAGTTTACTGATTATCATAATCTCTGATAACCATTGTTTGTTTACTGATTATCATGACCTCTAACCTAGCAATACAAAGAAAAAACAAGTTATGGAATAATAAACAAATAACCAATCTAGATTCTTTAGTTCTCTTTTGTTTTACATTATAGGCTAGTATATTGTTTTCTTCTGTTCAACCTCATATTATATATTGCTTTATTTTAGAGTTGTACCTCTAATATAATTGACTTTTCATTAAATTATTTATCATAACAATAATAATGTTTGCATGGATCTTCAATTTGTCTGATGAATTTTATCTAAAGATAAAACCTGTATTAAAAAATATAGATATCCTATTTGTATGGGTCTTATTTAACATAATATAACTTTTAATTTATTATAAACAACATTTATTTGAATTGATTTTTATTTTAAAACAAGAATGTTTGTGTGAATCTTATTAATTTATCACAATAAGTAAATTCACTTGCAGAAAGGATCAACAGGCTGAAAACCAAAAATTTTCCTATTCCAATTACGAATAAGAATAAGAATGCTTTTATTCCTTCGAGCACATAAAAAATGGCAATTGATATACAACACTATTTTGGGTATTGTCTTTTTTCTTCAGGCGTACTTTTGAATATAAATAAAAATATAGATCTAAGTCACAGAGAAGAAAGGTTTCTTCTACTTTGTGTCTAAGTACCCTTTTCAAATTATTTCTTCACATGTTTTAGCTACTGATACCTTTTTCTATTTTGGGTACCTAATATTGATATACTAAATTAATGAAGAAAAGAAGTTTTGTGCTGGCGCCTGTTTTTTTACAACATTGTGATATGTTGGGTCGAATAAATAGATAACAATAAACAATATAAATAGGTAGTCCAAAAATATGGGTTATATATCTCCAATTTGTCTCTGACCTTATTATATCTAGCGATCTGAACTGAGCAGGATTTTGAAAGTGAATCAATGACGTGAATCAACCAGAAAGTATAGAATGTACATTCTAGTAGTCCAGTCAAGGAAGGGTTATAGAGGGAAAAGCTTGGAGGACAATTTTTGACCCCGCAGTTATGTTTAGTTCTGTTATAACAGAACTTTCCACCCCTACCTCCTATGCTAAGGGGCTGAGGTTAGTTCAAAGGTACCGTTTTTTGGTTTCCCGCATATAACTTGAAAACTATGTATCTTTTAATACAAAATTGATGCTCACATAATTTCCTACAATGTTCATTACACAAAATTTTCTATATCTTCTATAGTTTTTGAGATATCATCTCTTGAAGGAATGACATTTTTGAAAAAAAAAACGTTTGCCTCCATTTTTTACTATTCTTGCTCTTATCATTTCTTGAAAATAGATGGAAAAATCCATACTGATTATGAGTTCATAGATAATTATTAATTCATTAGCATTTGAATAATGCAATATCTCAGTAATTTCAATATGTAGCTCATAGAACATCTCCAATTTGATATTTCAATTCTTTACTTCCATATGTTCACCGCCTTACTTTCCTTAACAGAACTACGGGGTCAAAAATTCTGTTCTAAACTCTTCCTTCCAGGCTATACCTTTTTATAAGGCTGTGCAAAGGCTAAAAATAAATTTTCTACTCGTGATATTTTTCAAAGTTTTTCGATTTGTATATCATCAAGCTATCAAAATGAAAAAGTTTTCTCAGGAAATTTTTTTCTGATCATTACTTTTTGAGATATGAGCGCCTAAAGATTAAATTTTTGGGACAGAACATTTCAAATTCGGTAAGAGATAAATCCATGAGATTTAGAGAATGGATTCTTCATCGTATTTTTGATATAGTAAATCAGATATTTTCTGAAAATATCAATTTTAAGATAGTTATTCAATTTACTAAAAATAACCAAAAATAACTTTTAGTCGAGCTATTTTTGGTAAATTGAATAACTTTTTCAAAAATTGATATTTTCAGAAAATTTTCGTTTTACTAGATCAACAATACAATGAAGAATCCATCATCGAAATCTCATGGATTTATATCTTACCGAATTTGAAATGTTCTGTCCCAAAACTTTAAACTTCAGGCGCTATATCTCAAAAAGTAATGATCGAAAAAAAATGTTTTCCTGAGAAAATTTTTTAATTTTGAATGCTTGATGATATTCAAATCGGAAAACTTTGAAAAATATTACGAGTACAAAGTTTACTTTTAGCCTTTGCACAGCATTGAACATTCATTGCCTGGAGACTTTATGTAACATTCTGTACTCTCTGGATTCAACGTGAATCAGCGTGGCTAAATTTGGTTGAAACCACTAATGGCGGGATTGTCTCTTATGACACACTCGGCATGATGCATCCACACCAGGCACTGCCATATGACATCCTTGTGCATGCTGAGCCAGAGTTTTTGGCCTTCCGTGAAGTTAGCTGGTGGTTCGTCCAGGTTGAATTCGTCACACCACTCTGCTCCGCACGGGTTTTGGCACTCGCTTTTCAGGCAGTTCAAGTGGTCCTGGCATTGGAAACTACTAGTGCAGGATCCTCCTACAACAGCAAAATCTGTTATTTATGTTATGAAGAGTAATCATTATAATTATTATAGAGTTAAATCATGATGGAAACTATCAATAAGTACCCTTTATTTTATTGCAACGCTTCTAGTTTCAACTCTCCAAGAGCCATTTCGTGCACCAACGTCGGAGAATTGTTGAAATATTTTTTTAATTTTCAGCATTTTTTTATATTTAAAAGTTATAGGAAATTTGAACAAAAACACTTCAATTTTTGAGTTTCTAGCGTTCCCGAAGTAGGGTACGGTACCATGACTAGAGTATTGAAGACTTGTCAAAAATTTTAGAATGGTAATGAAGCTTCTGAAAAGTCCACTCCATACCCATCGTTTTTTGAAAAAATGTGATGATTTTTGAAAAAATGTCACTACTTCTGATTTTTGAAAAAATATCGCGATCTCTGGAGAAGATGTTACAAATTTTCGAAAAAATGTCACGACCTATTGAGAAAAATTTCACAATTTTTGGAAAAATGTCGCGATTACTGAAAAAGCGACACAATTTTCGAAGAAATGATCCAATTTTGGAAATTGGACAATTGACCCAATTGTCTCGATTTTTACCTAGTCCAACTAATTCGTCTGGAATATCTCCAGCCTCGATCTCTGTTGAGTAACACTTTGGTTGATGATTTTCCACTTTACATTCGAAATCGTCTTGTTGAGCTGCGCAGTTGAGTTGTGCGCATGCGTCCTCACAAACTGCGTACATGCACCATTCATTTTCCTCGCAATCATCATTATTAAGGCAGCCTGAAAATTGCAAATTCTATAGATAGAAATTTAAGCTATTCACAGCGAAAGTCAAATCGATCAACATATATGACGATAGAAATCCTATTATATTAAGCGAGCAATTTCTGTATATCTGTTTATATTTTTATATCTGGCTACCGTATCTGGTTATTTTTATATCTGGTTATTTATGTTCAACGGATCTCGAAAACGGCTCTAACGATTTTCACGAAATTTAGAACATAGTAGGTTTATGATATAAAAATTCGATTGCACAGAGTCTCATCCTTGGGAAAACTCGCTGATCGACATTAAAAGGATAATTCATCCTTGGCTGAAACAGCTGAGACTTTCGTCGTCTGTGGATAGTAAAAAGTGAGCGAGTGATTCTGTGGAAAATCAAAAAATCGCATCCCCGAAATTCAATAAGCTGACATATAGCCAGCTGTAAAATATAAACTCGATCATTTGAGAGAATTGTGTTCTGTCATGGCTTACTCTATCGTAGGCTCTGGTTCTGTTTATCAATAAATAAAAATAACAAGCGAAGCTCTGTGCCCCGATATTATAAATTAATAAGCAGGGCTAATAATGACTGACCTCCGCTGTCTCGCAATTCTTGCTCGAATTCCAGCTCAGCTGGGCTTTTGCAGACTGGAAGGTGGTCTCTGACGACACACTCTCCATCTGGTGGCTTGATCTCGGTACAGTTCTTCCTGGGACAGGGCAGGTCACAATGGTTGCCGTGGCACCATTGGTCGATGTCGCAATCAAAACTGCCGCGACATGCTGAAAAAGTCAATACTTGAAACATAGATCTTGTGGAAATACTTCATAGCAAGGTCATGGAGGAAATAGGCCTACTGTATATATTGTAACGATCCATTTTCGTGAATATAAAAATAGTGTCACAGTCGAATTTTCAAATCTTAGCTAATGTTGCAACCCTGCTATCTGCCAACTACCGTAGCAGATAAGGCAGCTGTAGCCGAGCTCTAAGAGATAATATTTCAAAAAACAATTTAGGCACCTCTATCCTTTACCCCATTCCTTACTGGCAAATGATAACAGAAAAGTACAAGAAACAAATGGGCAGTGACGAGAAAGTGTACAGTGCGGTCCCGGAAGCTGCTGGGTAGAGACAGAGACAAGAATAATATAGTTTACTTACTTACTTATCCTTCATCTACGGTAGAGAGTTGCCGTATCGTCTCTCCTGTTGCCGTGTGTCGTGCCGAAAAAAAAAACACATTTTGTCGAAAATATCCAAATACATGAAGTTCGCTGATAAAACCGTGTGCATGTACGCAATCTATTATTAACGTTCTCGGTGAGTACAAAGATAAACATTATTTTATTAATTGTCATTGCCAGCTTCAATCTATGCTTCCCAGACCTAATTACTTTCTATCCACAATCATCCTACATAATATCAATTTTCCTAATTAGATTTTCCTGTATTTTAAAAATAAATTTGATTCCGGACATCATAACCTCCTTTTAAAAAGTTTGCAAATTATTGTTTTTGACCTTTAACTAAAACCTAGCATTCCCGAAACAGGGATGGCGAATAAAATCTCTTACAATATTGACAATACCGTGCTGAGTGTTCTATGCATTCCACATTACTTGGTATTAACAAAGATTCAAGACTTATTATTAGTGATTGACTGATTGATTAGCTGCCTTTATTAAAATCCTGGGAGGTCGAAGTTAGGGCGCAGCCGGCCTATTACACGTAACCCTCACAGTGATTGAGTGAATAAAACGTTGATGACCTGATGTTGTCAATACCACTATATTTGTTTTACATCTCTCACCTAAAAATTGAATACGGTAACTTATTATTAGATTTATTCTTGGACTTGTTCATTTAGACTATGATTATTATCAACAGTAGGTAGTCTAATGTACCAGTAAATGTAGAGGGACCAGGGATCTACTTCGAACTATTATTGAGAGTTTTGTATTATTGAGAGTTGACTGTATATATTTTAATTTCCACTTATTCTTGGACTTCTTTATTCAGTCTATGATATTATCAACAGTAGGTACCGTACCAGAATACATTGATTTTATACATTCACCAGGGATCTACTTCGTACTATCGAGAGTTTGTATTATTGAGAGTCGACTGTATATTTTTTCAATCTCTTCTCATTCTTGGACTTGTTTAATTAGTCTATGGTATTATCAACAGTACCGTACCAAAATACAATCGATCAATTTCCTTCGATTAATCGGAGGAGCCAGATGGATCAACTTCGTATTATCGAGTGTCAACTGTATGTATTTTTATTCATCACCTTGAGAAGACAAAAGTAGCAAAATAATACATTTAAATAGGTTATGCCAGCTTCAAATGATTCATTATTCAATACTCGCGATTACTATCAATTTCCTCATCCTCAAACAGTGTATTTGAAGTTGACATTACATGTTTTATTTGAAACAGTACTTTTCATCACCTTGAGCAGACAAAAGTAGTGGAATTAGAATACATTCAAATAGGTTGCACCAGCTACAAATGATTCATTATCCAATACTCGTGATCATAATCAATCTTCTCATCTTCAAACAGCATTTTCCCTACTACAGATATGGATAATAAAACTTTGAAAAGGTTAAGAATATTGTAGTAAATATTCACTAGTACAACACTTGATAATGGCCAAAAATGACTGAAACTATATCTTGACATGTTTTGCCAGTCGTGACTAAAATAAAATAGAAAAGAGGGTACCTACTTACTATAATAGTTCTTTGTAGAAAAATAATTCATTCCGATTTCAAAAGATTCATGGAAACAGGTACTTGCTGGAATAGATATACCAGAGACTCTGAAACCAGAGTTTCTGTATCTCCGTGAAGTCTTCTGGTGGCTCATCCAGTTTGAATATGGAGCAACCCAGTGATTCACATGGGTCTTCGCACTTGTTTTTCAGGCAGTTCAAGTGGCTCTCACATTGGAAACTACTCTTGCAGTATCCTCCTAAAACAGCAACATCTCTCATATTATGATATAAAAAGTAACTTTATAGTATTTTACTTCACATGGACGGGAAGGGGCCTTTTACAGGCGAAAATGATGTTTCTAGTAGAGGCGTTAGCCGTGACTAGAATTTCATTCCAGCACTCCAAAAGACATTCACATCCAAGTAACGTACCCTATTCTCAGTCATAATAATCTAGAAAAGAATAATTGAGAAACAGAAAACATCACCTGCTTATGCTGAAGTAGTTACTACATGCATTCTATGAACACAACGTGGTTTGAAAATTCTGAATCAGGAATTTTGTGGAAGTTGACAAAACTCTCACCTGTAGTGCTGAAAGGCGGTTTTTGTACCAGTTTTGCTGTTCCCAATTCGGAACTAGGGAACATACTCGACTGTAAAGAGAACATATGATTTCATTACAGTAGAGTATGCTGTAATGAGAATCATATGTTTATTTGTTCTGCAAACAGCTGTTTACCGGCTTGATTTCATGCATGAAAAACAGCTGACATTGAATGACTATGACAAAATAGTATCTTAAGTCGCAAGGATGGGAAGGGGCCTTTTGCAGGCGAGAATGATGTTTCTAGTCAAGGCGTTAGCCGAGGCTAGAATTTCATTCGAGCACTGCAAAAGACATTCACGTCCAAGTTACTTACACTACTTTTTGTCATAATAATCTAGAAAAAATAATCGAGGAATAGACAACATCACCTGCTTATGCTGAAGTAGTTACTACATGCATTCTATGAACACAACCTAGTTTAAAAATTCTGAAAGTCAATTTTTGTTTATAGCAGAGCTAGATGTAGCTGAGAGAGCTATATGTAGCTCAAATTTTATATAGCTCTCCAGCTACATAGTGTAAACGTAGCTTAACAGCTGATCAGTGTTTTTCCTCAGTAGGAATTTCTAAGACTACCACATAGGGCGGCCATTTTTTTTCTAGGCTCAGGTCCGGTAGTATTATGTCCTGATAATACTATTGATTCAAAAACATTGAAAATTTTTATCTTTCCATATGCAACATATGCTCTTCTGTATCTCCTCAAAAGCAACATGTTGCATCCAAAAAGATAATTCCCATTTGGGAAAAATGTTGTGTTTTTTGAAAAAATGTCAAGTTTTTTGGAGAAAAAGACAAAATTTTTGGCAAAAAGTCTTGATTCTTACCTTGTGTGACTAATACGTCTGGAATTTCTCCAGCCTCAATCACTTTCGAATAGCACTTGGGATGATGATTTTGGACTCTACAGTCAAAATCGTCTTGTTCAGCTGCACAGTTGAGCTTTGCGCATGCGTCTTCACAAACTGCATACATGCACCATTCATTTTCCCCGCAATCATCACTATTAACGCAGCCTAAAAATTTCAAATTCTAAAAATATAAATTGGACTCAATCCACTACCTCCGTAAACCATGGAGCATTCTGGTGACGTCAGCACAGGTAGGGCTACTCACCACCTCCTACACCATTAAAAACCCTAACTCACATTTGTTGATTTTAGCTGATCTATATCAGCTAGTGTTTTTATTTGAGGAGGAGGTGGTGAGTCATTGCCATAATACATCTCTCTGTATAGAGAAGGCAATGGGTGAGTAGCCCTACCTGTGCTGACGTCACGAGAATGCACTATGTCTTTGCTTACGGAGGTAGTGATTAATCACAGTGAAATCCAAGTCAAATTGATCGTCATATGATGATAGAAATATAAGTTAATTAGCAGGGGTCAACGCTGATCTGATTTGATTAAATTTTTCGTTCTTTTTCCATAAATTTGTCAAACTCTTCAAATAAGGATGATTACATGAGGTTTAGTGATAAACTAATTATTTATCATAATGTGTTTTACATGCTTAGCTATTCACTAAGGAATCCAACTCAGTTTTAACTGAGATAGTACCAAGACCCCAATTACAGTCACGGACTCATGGGTTGATTCCTGGACCAATTTACCCTTTTCACTACACCAAGACGCTACTATGCATAGAAGAAACATTTAATCAACCATTATTTCAATATCCACTTCCTCATTGACTCCAAGATTAGTCGAAAAACTAAACTAGAAATAAAAACCTGGACATACAGTAACTTTTTCTTCCAAAAAGATTGTCGTATGAATCTCAAGATTTCTGCTCAAACTACTGTTTGCAAGGCCAATTCTTTAAGATACGTTTTGTTAAAAGTGGACTCGCTTACAATTTATGCACATTTTTTTCTCTTTTTTCCCACTTTCTTCTCATATACTTCCCTTATAGGAAACCCTAGTTGGCAAGGTATTTTTCCTCCTTTCTTTATTTTCAGCACACCCCACCTTGAAGCCTTTTTTTGTATTTTATTAGAAAATTTTGATTGTGATTTTTTTTGTTCTCTTTCATATATATTGTGTTGATTCGAATAAGATTATTGATTGATTGAATAAGGAACTTGTTATGCCTGTTATGCTTGTTATTTTTGCTATTTTTAACGAGATTGAACATGAGGCCTTTAAAATTCACGGACTCATAACTTGATTCCTGGGCCGATTTACCCCTTCAACAGCTTCAAGACACTACTAAACATAGCAAAAACATTCGAACATTAACCATTTGAACGATACATCTCTTATGCCAATAATGACTTGTATTGCTTGCCAGACCTCCACTTTCTCGTACTTGTTGCTCGAACTCCAGCTCAGCTGGGCTTTTGCAGACTGGTTGGTGGTCTCTGACGACACAAACGCCATCTGGTGGCTTGATCTCGGCACAGTGCAATCTGGGACAGGGCAGGTCGCATTGGTTGTCGTAGCACCATTGGTCGATTTCGCAATCAAAGCTGCCGTGACATGCTAAAAAGGCAACACTGGAATCATGGATGTTGTGGAAACACTTTATAACAATGTGATGAATAAAATACTGTAGATTTCAAAGATTGAAAGTCTTTTTCTAAAGTGTGAGATAAATTACTTTTAACACGGCTCTTAATCGAAGATGGAGAGGTCCGATGATCTATCCTCCACTAATCACTCCCACAACCTAGCAGCATTCTCCTTCTTTTGTGTCTGAGTGAGAGAGCTAGGTAACGCGATGCGGCAACACTCCCCTCCATCTATTGCTGGCTATGTTCCAAGTAGTGTACTGGTCAGCAGGTATATTGGTTTGTGTATGTTACAGAGATGTTTTCATCACAAGAACATGGAGCAAAATGACACAGCGCATCCAATTGTGTGCAGGATGTCTGTCTGTGTCTACGCTACAAACTGTGGAGGGAGAAATGGGTTTCTCCTCTTCATGTTAAAAGTAATTTATCTCGCACTTTAGTTTTATTTATGTAGCATTCATAGGATATTTGAATGAATTATTATACTGTTGACAATACCATGCTGAGTATTCTGCATTTCACTTGGTATTATCACAAATGCAAGGCTTTTACATTATACTCTGTACAGAATAATTACTTCCGACCTGGGATGGACATGCACAGCAGAGAAAGCATACAGCGGGAGGGATAGAGAGGCGCGATGTTGCCGTTTTGAAGCGGCCAGCGATCTCCAACTTCTAGTGACTGTTCATGTGCTAATGCTAGACATGCTATAATGCTATCTATGATACAGACACGCGATGTTGCAGTTTTTAAGCGGCCAGCGATCTCCAACTTCTAGTGACTGTTCATGTGCTAATGCTACACATGCTATAATGCTATCTATGATACAGACACGCGATGTTGCAGTTTTTAAGCGGCCAGCGATCTCCAATTTCTAGTAACTGTTCATGTGCTCATGCTAGACATGCGAAGTTTCCTGTCTGAACGGTCAGACAACTGAGAAATTGGCAACTGCGCTTCTACCGATGACTATTAATCACTGTAATTGGCTGATCTCCCTTCATTTCTTTGCGCTGCATGTTCATCCAAGTCTGAAGTAAATTTATACGGACTATAGACTTGTTCATTTATTAGTCTTTGATATTATGAACAGAAGCGAATCAAATTACATTGATTTTCTTTGATTTATCTTAGGGGCCTTCTTATTATCATGGAGAAATTATGAAATTATAGCATGGTATATAGGTCGTTTATGTTCCAAAATTCAAGCCCACTTTTTAAGTGTGAGAAAGGCATGTATGAGAGACTAACAGGGTAACATAGCTTCACAAAAAATAACAACTAGGACTATCGGTTTGAGTTAACAGTGAAATTTGGATCATAAACTTGGTATCTTTTTATACTATCTTTTCTCTTTGGTATTATCATATTATCGGTAAGAGTTTCGATTTTGTATATCGATAGCCGACTGTACTGGTATCTATTTTCATCCATTACTGTACCTTGAGAAGACAAAAGTGGCAAAATTTCAATACAGTCAAATCGGTTTCGCCAGCTACAAATAATGATTCATTATTCAATATTCAAAACTCGCAATTATTATTATTTTCCAAAAAATCTCAAATTTTGAAAAGGTTGAGAATACCGCAGTAAAAATTCACTATCTTCTTATCAATAAATATAACATTTCTACACTTAGTGCCGGTTTCCGAGCTCGGGATTTAGCTAAGTCCTAGACTTTAAACAGCTGGAGTCAGAAAATTGGTTTTCCAAAACGGGGCGTAGTCGCAGTCATTGTCATAGTCACGTTTGAATTAAATTTCGAAAAACTAGAAAATTGAACACAAAATAAAATAAAGAGAAAATAGTGTAAAGTTTCAGCTATTTTCAATTATTTAGCAATTATTTTGTCTAATTTCGTCAAGGAAAAACGTTTCCAATTTTAGAAATGTGAAAATGAAAACTACGACTACTGTTATAAAAGCTGCAACTACGCCCAGTTTTGGAAAGCTAATTTTCTGACTCCAGCTGTTTAAAGTCTAGGACTTAGCTAAATCCCGAGCTCGGAAACCGGCCCTTAATCTATATTGATCTGTGACGAGAGATTCGGCCAAACGCTATAATAAGTCGTGACTATAAACTATATAAGTCGCGACTAAAATAATATAGAAAAGAGGGTACTGGTAGCTCTTTGTATTGTGATGAATCTTTCAAATAGACCTCATGAGAAGAGAGAAAATTGTGATTACCTTTTAAAATGAAAGAATTTGCTAAAGGAATAGTTAGCGACCGAGCGATAAAGCTTACTTATCAATAACTGTATATTAGATAAGAGTACCGTTCTGTACCGAATATTTTCTAGGAAAATTATTCAATAAAATTATAATTATTTTGCAAATAAAGCACAAATTGTTTATGAATTGCTCACTGATTTTGAGGTTACACTTTGTTTACTATCGATCAGATGTTTTAAAGCAGCCTGAACACAGCTGACTGATTCAAAGTATTGTCAAATGTCATGCTGGCTTGACGTAAGATATAATACCATCTCTAAAAATTATAAAACTATCAATAAAGGACCAAGAATTTCAAATAAAAAATAAAATGTATGTATTATCGTTGAAATTATTTATTATTTAAGAAATTATATTATATGTCAGGTCTTATTGTAACTAAATAGGTCATAGCATGAAATTATATTATTGATAAAACAGCAGAAATTAATTATAACAGTCTCAAACCTAATAAAAATTGTATAAGAATATTAATTTATTAATGATTTAATTCAACTGAACCACATGGTAATTAAATCTCTTTGGCAAGCCTAAGCCAATCATAGTGCATAGAAATAGCACCAAGAAGGTGATCGTTTGAAAGCAACACATGTTAATCTACTATCAGACAACAAACCTGCCTTATCATATATGCTAGCACATGTACATTGTATGAGAGGAACTATGTCTAGAAGATTAAGCAGTTTTAAGAATTACATAAATTGAATTATTATTGTAATTAAAGGAATTATATTCTACTGCTGCCACTGACGTCACGTTTACGTCACAATCGTTCTACCAATGGCAAATTTTTATGCAAATTATTACATCGAGATTCTCAGAAGAAAGGTCTAGCTAAGAAGCTTAGAGAAAAAAGACAGCACTTCCCTTTTGAAATCCTCACCGTTCAGATCTCTTTTTATAGTTACCAAGACCTATTTTGTAAAATTTCTTGTTCGATTTTTTATATGTTCTATTTGTGAGCCGATATTTTAGGCCAATCTGTTTGTTATTTGTAAATTTGTTTCCATCAATCGATAAATTAAAAGTTTAAAGTAAATTATCCCTTAATTAATTCGGTGAAGGAGATATTTAAACTAAAATTCCACACGTGCTGAAACCGAAGCCTGGATTGCTGCCGATCAAACGATTTTTGATCTAAAGAAGAAAACCACGACCGCCAAGGAAATTCACGTGAGTTATAAGTTTTAAAAGGGGCCCCAATCTACGCTTCGAAAAATATTTCAGTGCAGAAACATAAATTTTTTCTTCGTTAAATCATTGGCCATGCCGACAAGCGCTTTTAGCATTTAAGAGCCTAGAATTTATTCCTATTGAATTTATAACAACTTGTAGTTAATTAGCTATCCTCCGCTGCCTGAACCACGACCCCGAGCATTTTAAAATATTTTTTTTATAATTCATTTTTTTTTCACTATTTTTTTCAAAACTGTTCAATTTTATCAATCGTAAAATTCTGTTGAATCACGCATGGTATCATGCAAGCACAAGAAAATTTTTAACTATTCTGTTAATGCTAAATTATTATCAACCTGTAAATCAAATTCTGAACCTGCACTGTATGATTACATATTTTATTATAATATATTTCAGTTTTGTTAATTCGCTTTCTGAGTTCGATTATTTCTTAAGCCTGTCAATTATTGTGTCTGATACGTTCTATATCATCAAGAACCGATCGAATACGATCATTGGAATAATTGAATTAAGCTGGATATTGGAACAGGTCTAAGTGGATGTAGCGAGTGGGGTCAGATCGAGATATTTATTCTTTGTCCTTACCTGCTCATATATCGGCTTTTATCTGTTACCTACCTCGACTTAGGAGCGAACACATCAATTGTACAGCAGATGCAGCCCGAGATCATATAAATTCCTACAATAGAGCTTAAAACCCGACAAGACTCTGTTCTCGAAATATATTCTGAACGATATTTGGTTCAAATACCGTATTTTAATCCTTCAGAACTTATTAGAGACGCAGTCCCGTAAATTATCTACATCGGGATTTTTTCTCGACCTGTATGATTTTGTATGCTCATTCTTCACAGGTAATAATTTTAAGGTATCCGTATTCAGTGTTTAGCGATCGCTACACTACTTATAAAAATTTCATCACCATACAATTTGTCATTAGAAGAATCAAGGGTGAGCGAGCGTTTAGGCCTCCCGCGATTCCGACAATTGTATTGAATCTTGTAGTGAATCAATCAGTCTGGTGTACACTCAGCGTCCACACACGCAATTGCAAAATTTATAGCCGCTACACCATTGACTCAGTACAAGATTCACTCTACATGTGTGAAGCCGTTAAAAAACGCACCACATGATTTGCCGGCCCAACGTGAGGCATTTAGATTCAGCACCACATGATTTGGCGCCCAACAGTGATAGGCATTGAAGAGGTGGATAATCGACTGCGAGGATTATTTAGTTGCTCAGTATACTATAGCGCTGACAACGGGAAAATTTTTTGAAAAATTCATGGTTGTGAATTTCTTCAATTTTAATATTAACTGTTCACTGTTATATAAAATAACAAGAAGTACCATACCCAATTTTTGAACAGAAAAGAAATTTATCGATTGATGAATTTTTAAAGAAAAAATCGAACTCAGAATTTTATTATCGTGTTATTCGAAAATTGGTCATACTATAAGTCATAGGTATAAGAGATATCATAAGAAAGGTGATATTATTTGAAGAATATTAGGTCTATATTAAAACAATTTATAAAAAATTTATGGAAAAGAGGATTGAAGTTATCTACATTTTAAAAAATTTTTTAAAAGCATAAAAAGGGAAGAAGAATTAAATCACAGATATATTGCGGAATAATTCAAGCAGAGTATCACTGCTTTTATATAAAATTTTGCAAAGAATACTAGCCCTATATATAGAATTGCGGCAAGAAATTGTAAGAGTAAAATATTTATAATAATAGCAATAATAAATTATAAGAGGCGTACCTGTATTACCGCATAAGTGTCCATTGTGTATCCTGTATATTCTTGTCATTTTTATGTTAACGATATTGCTAACTTGACTCATTTTATCACTGAACACATTGCTAAACCACTTTTTCTGTATTTCACTCACTACGAAGCTATAACAATTTCTATTGGATTTCTTATTAATTATTTTGTATATCACATCAACACTTTCACGTTTTTTATTCACCGCACACGTTCGTCGCATTATTTTCTCACAAACCATGGCAGGAAACGACCAGGTCAACCCAAGTCTGTCAGACACCGAGGACATCTCACCCGACTGTTCGCCGCCATCCGCATCTGCCACCGCATCCGCCGATTTCCATCCCAATGTACTGGATGATTTATCTTCGACACAGGTGGAGGAGAGCTGCATCCTAGTGGAAGATCCGTCGGCAGCCCAAGAGCCGGAGGACGAAACATCGGGAGAGCATACGGACGACGACGCCCCAGAAACAGGAACTCCCATTTCTCGCACCGTTGCCCGGATGAAGAACCAGCAGATGACCATTAGCTATGCACCCACTCCCGCAATGGATATGGACACCCTCCTGAAAGCAATAACCAAGATGAACGAACAAATGAAGGAAGAATTAAAAGAAGACAATAAACAAATAAGGGAAGAACTAATTAAAGATATCCGACAGATGCGGAACACAAGTGAACAGAGTTTCAAGAAACCAGAACAAAAGTTGAGGGAAGCGGAAGAAAGCAGGATATTAGGATGGCAAATTAAGGAGAAGTGTCATGCAACGGGAGTCAATATTGGACCAGTAATCGAGCCCATGCATGCGAAAGCGGACATAATCGAAGGAGAGGACATAAAACAGTTAAGCGAACGTGACACATGTATGGGAGACCAACCTACCGAGAATGTCAGGACTGAAGTCGCGCCGCACCCCGCAGAATGCCGAGAGGGACCAGCCGACATCGCCCACCAGGCCGAGGACGACATCCATCAGGTAGAGGGACAGCCCGTATCACCGCCCGCAGAATGCCAAGAGGAGCCGGACGACATCGCCCGCCAAGCTGAGGATGACATCCGTCAGGTAGAGGGACAGCCCGTACCATCGCGCGCAGACTACCAGGAGTCCAAGGACGTTGCCGACCACATTGAAGAGCAGCCCGGACCGCCGACTGCCCACATCACCGTCCATCCACCGAGAACAGCACCTGCAACATATAAACCCAGCACTCCTGAGAATAATTCGCTAGACAATAGAAGACAAATAGAAACCCACAACAAATCGAAGTCACAACTGAAAGTAAAAACCTACAAATCAAAACAACATCCAAGTGAAATAGCAGCTCCACGGAAAAGAAAAATAATGTCAAGAAGAACCTATCTACACCGCCGTCATGTTAGGCTAAAATCTGACATCAAATCTTTTACCAGCATGCAAGAAAAAAGGAAGACGGTATCAGAAAGGACCTACAATCACCGCAGTCATGTCCGGTTAAAATCAAACAGACATTACACCAGCATGCAGAAAAGTAAAGCATTACTCGGAAAAACACACAGACACCACCGGCATGTAAGGTTTAAAAATATCAAACTGCAAGCTGAGGATGACATCCGTCAGGTAGAGGGACAGCCCGTACCATCGCGCGCAGACTACCAGGAGTCCAAGGACGTTGCCGACCACATTGAAGAGCAGCCCGGACCGCCGACTGCCCACATCACCGTCCATCCACCGAGAACAGCACCTGCAACATATAAACCCAGCACTCCTGAGAATAATTCGCTAAACAATAGAAGACAAATAGAAACCCACAACAAATCGAAGTCACAACTGAAAGTAAAAACCTACAAATCAAAACAACATCCAAGTGAAATAGCAGCTCCACGGAAAAGAAAAATAATGTCAAGAAGAACCTATCTACACCGCCGTCATGTTAGGCTAAAATCTGACATCAAATCTTTTACCAGCATGCAAGAAAAAAGGAAGACGGTATCAGAAAGGACCTACAATCACCGCAGTCATGTCCGGTTAAAATCAAACAGACATTACACCAGCATGCAGAAAAGTAAAGCATTACTCGGAAAAACACACAGACACCACCGGCATGTAAGGTTTAAAAATATCAAACTGCAAGCTGAGGATGACATCCGTCAGGTAGAGGGACAGCCCGTACCATCGCGCGCAGACTACCAGGAGTCCAAGGACGTTGCCGACCACATTGAAGAGCAGCCCGGACCGCCGACTGCCCACATCACCGTCCATCCACCGAGAACAGCACCTGCAACATATAAACCCAGCACTCCTGAGAATAATTCGCTAAACAATAGAAGACAAATAGAAACCCACAACAAATCGAAGTCACAACTGAAAGTAAAAACCTACAAATCAAAACAACATCCAAGTGAAATAGCAGCTCCACGGAAAAGAAAAATAATGTCAAGAAGAACCTATCTACACCGCCGTCATGTTAGGCTAAAATCTGACATCAAATCTTTTACCAGCATGCAAGAAAAAAGGAAGACGGTATCAGAAAGGACCTACAATCACCGCAGTCATGTCCGGTTAAAATCAAACAGACATTACACCAGCATGCAGAAAAGTAAAGCATTACTCGGAAAAACACACAGACACCACCGGCATGTAAGGTTTAAAAATATCAAACTGCATGTCACCGGTCAACAAGGAAGAACAACACTGGCTGAAGAGATCTACCTACTTCGTAGGCACATCCGTTTTAAGCAAAGTTTAGTAAAACGGATAGTTGCAAATCGGAATTGGACCTTGAATGACACCGAATCAAATTTAGATGGGGGCTTAAGAAATAAATTTGAATTAACTGGAAACTACATTTGTGGAATACACCAATTATCAAACACTTCATAGTCACAGCCTACCCACCGAATCATATCTTTGCAGACCAGCATCTTTCTACTACAGCCTAATCAACAACCTAAACTTTGCCGCATCTCAGCTAATAAGGAAATATTATTAATTCACTTCAGATGAAGAAATCGAAATCAACTTTAATAACAGAAGAGAATAAAACTACAAAACAACTCTAAAAATTACCAACCTGATCAAGCATCTAACATCTGCCTCATGTTACAATCATCACAGGAGAAATCGCCTGGTATCATCTGCACAACTGAAAAACAGAAACAAGAATTATATTATCCACAGAAAATAATTATAAATTAGAAATAACATGAAGTTAGTAGTGAATAGGAGGAAAGAAAATAAACAAAGTTTATTTGAAAAAATGTGTAAATCTAACCTTGAAATACAGAATCAATAGAAAAATCTATTCAGAACCAAAGCCTGTTCGATAATTTTCTTCGTCCCACCAACCAATGTGTGCGAAATCACAGAGTCAATGTATAGGAATCAAAGCAATATCGTTATTCAATTAATATAACCTATTATTTAATGTGAAATTATAAGCAAAAACGCAACCAAAAATATATATTTATGTTAATTTGCACGGAATGCGCATGTTCTATGTCATATAAATGTATTGCTGAAAAAGCAAAAAAGAAAATGAAATTCTTACCTTTAAATGTGAAATTTATATCGTTGCATCAAAAGATCATGAATTGAAATTCAAATTGATAAATATAATCTTGAAGACTCAATATTTGTAACCAGCATTGATAAAAATCAAGAAAGCCATTTCAAGTGTAACCCTGTTTGTACACAACGTACTAAGCACAAATAAGGAATTGCTCGAGTCAAACGGTAGACGATTGTCAAGTCACCGAAGTAAAATCACACTCTCACCCAATTTATGTAAAAGCCAGAATAAAGAGTCGAAACCTGTAATAACTATGAAAAATGATGAAAATCTATATTGTTGCAAATACTGTTTGAATCCTGAGAGGATAATATGTGAAATTTTGTATATTTGTTATAGTTATGGGTCTGCTCATAAGCCACCCATGAATGGAAGTTGTGGAGTCGTTTTAATGAAGGATCCAAAGAGACCTCATTAATTATTGTATTTCGATTGTATCCAATGGAAGGAACAATCAATTATTTATTTTCTCGTAGCCAAAAGTGCACGATATATTGTTTTTAGTGTTAAGTGTGGAGTTTTCGTAGAAGTAAGGAGATGAAATAGTGTATTCATCACAATATCGGATTTTTCAAATAGTCATTGTTTCGACTCGTCTCTCAATTACCTATTTAAAATATCCTGGGGGCTTTTGTGTGATGAATCTTTCAAATAGACCTCATGAGAAGAGAGAAAATTGTGATTACCTTTTAAAATGAAAGAATTTGCTAAAGGAATAGTTAGCGACCGAGCGATAAAGCTTACTTATCAATAACTGTATATTAGATAAGAGTACCGTTCTGTACCGAATATTTTCTAGGAAAATTATTCAATAAAATTATAATTATTTTGCAAATAAAGCACAAATTGTTTATGAATTGCTCACTGATTTTGAGGTTACACTTTGTTTACTATCGATCAGATGTTTTAAAGCAGCCTGAACACAGCTGACTGATTCAAAGTATTGTCAAATGTCATGCTGGCTTGACGTAAGATATAATACCATCTCTAAAAATTATAAAACTATCAATAAAGGACCAAGAATTTCAAATAAAAAATAAAATGTATGTATTATCGTTGAAATTATTTATTATTTAAGAAATTATATTATATGTCAGGTCTTATTGTAACTAAATAGGTCATAGCATGAAATTATATTATTGATAAAACAGCAGAAATTAATTATAACAGTCTCAAACCTAATAAAAATTGTATAAGAATATTAATTTATTAATGATTTAATTCAACTGAACCACATGGTAATTAAATCTCTTTGGCAAGCCTAAGCCAATCATAGTGCATAGAAATAGCACCAAGAAGGTGATCGTTTGAAAGCAACACATGTTAATCTACTATCAGACAACAAACCTGCCTTATCATATATGCTAGCACATGTACATTGTATGAGAGGAACTATGTCTAGAAGATTAAGCAGTTTTAAGAATTACATAAATTGAATTATTATTGTAATTAAAGGAATTATATTCTACTGCCTGCCACTGACGTCACGTTTACGTCACAATCGTTCTACCAATGGCAAATTTTTATGCAAATTTATTACATCGAGATTCTCAGAAGAAAGGTCTAGCTAAGAAGCTTAGAGAAAAAAGACAGCACTTCCCTTTTGAAATCCTCACCGTTCAGATCTCTTTTTATAGTTACCAAGACCTATTTTGTAAAATTTCTTGTTTGATTTTTTATATGTTCTATTTGTGAGCCGATATTTTAGGCCAATCTGTTTGTTATTTGTAAATTTGTTTCCATCAATCGATAAATTAAAAGTTTAAAGTAAATTATCCCTTAATTAATTCGGTGAAGGAGATATTTAAACTAAAATTCCACACGTGCTGAAACCGAAGCCTGGATTGCTGCCGATCAAACGATTTTTGATCTAAAGAAGAAAACCACGACCGCCAAGGAAATTCACGTGAGTTATAAGTTTTAAAAGGGGCCCCAATCTACGCTTCGAAAAATATTTCAGTGCAGAAACATAAATTTTTTCTTTGTTAAATCATTGGCCACGCCGACAAGCGCTTTTAGCATTTAAGAGCCTAGAATTTATTCCTATTGAATTTATAACAACTTGTAGTTAATTAGCTATCCTCCGCTGCCTGAACCACGACCCCGAGCATTTTAAAATATTTTTTTTATAATTCATTTTTTTTTCACTATTTTTTTCAAAACTGTTCAATTTTATCAATCGTAAAATTCTGTTGAATCACGCATGGTATCATGCAAGCACAAGAAAATTTTTAACTATTCTGTTAATGCTAAATTATTATCAACCTGTAAATCAAATTCTGAACCTGCACTGTATGATTACATATTTTATTATAATATATTTCAGTTTTGTTAATTCGCTTTCTGAGTTCGATTATTTCTTAAGCCTGTCAATTATTGTGTCTGATACGTTCTATATCATCAAGAACCGATCGAATACGATCATTGGAATAATTGAATTAAGCTGGATATTGGAACAGGTCTAAGTGGATGTAGCGAGTGGGGTCAGATCGAGATATTTATTCTTTGTCCTTACCTGCTCATATATCGGCTTTTATCTGTTACCTACCTCGACTTAGGAGCGAACACATCAATTGTACAGCAGATGCAGCCCGAGATCATATAAATTCCTACAATAGAGCTTAAAACCCGACAAGACTCTGTTCTCGAAATATATTCTGAACGATATTTGGTTCAAATACCGTATTTTAATCCTTCAGAACTTATTAGAGACGCAGTCCCGTAAATTATCTACATCGGGATTTTTGCTCGACCTGTATGATTTTGTATGCTCATTCTTCACAGGTAATAATTTTAAGGTATCCGTATTCAGTGTTTAGCGATCGCTACACTACTTATAAAAATTTCATCACCATACAATTTGTCATTAGAAGAATCAAGGGTGAGCGAGCGTTTAGGCCTCCCGCGATTCCGACAATTGTATTGAATCTTGTAGTGAATCAATCAGTCTGGTGTACACTCAGCGTCCACACACGCAATTGCAAAATTTATAGCCGCTACACCATTGACTCAGTACAAGATTCACTCTACATGTGTGAAGCCGTTAAAAAACGCACCACATGATTTGCCGGCCCAACGTGAGGCATTTAGATACAGCACTACATGATTTGGCAAATCTCTCTACGTATGTGAGGCGAGCCATCAAATACCGCACTACAGTATAAAATCAATTTATTTTGATTTCAGAAGTTTAATGGAGAATACTTGCTGGAATTGATATTGAATACCTTTTAATATATCTCCAAATAAATAACTCAAGTTTTGACTCACGTTTTCCGAGTAATCCTCCTACAGTTTCAGGAGATGGAACAGCATTTGTTGAGAATAATTGGTGAATTATTAGCCATAAAAATATGAATAGTTGTTGAAATGATGGTAGAAATAACTGCAAGTACAAACAATTCTCTTAAATGCAATTTGAAATCTCACCATCAAGGATTTCATATAGAGATTTAACAAAATGATTAATCCAAAAGGTTTTATATTTTCAATCTTGAAACAATGTTTCCTAATCTCTGTTATTCGTGAAATGTGAATCTATTGAAACTGAATGACAAGTATTGATATTGATATACCAATTTGTTTCAATTTTACTTACAGTATCTGTCCACCCACTTCATCGTATGGTTACCAAAAAAATAATCGTTTGGAGAAATTTAATAACATTGTCAATTCTTTTCCTCATAGAAATAATATATCTATACTTACCATCATCAATTAATACTCCAATATTTAGATATTTATCTATTTATTTAATCACTTTATTCAAATATTGATTTGTAAACCTCTTTCAAAGAAGCAGTTGTTGACAGTTCTTGCGAAAATACACCAATAAGCCTCCAATTTCACTCTGAAGATAATTTCAACCAATTGTGGAAGAAAATTTCCACAATAAACATGATTATTTCATTTATGATGATTGTTTCCAATGATACATCATTCCAAGAGAATACATAAAAAAACTTGCATTTCCAATTTTTTGCTCAAGAAATTATTAATTGAGTGTGAACGAATATCGATTTGATTGAGATTTTTAATTTTCCCTGTCAATTCTTGCATAACGCAAGTCAAGGTGCAATTGGAACAAAACTTCACAACAGTTTCAAATTACTTCTCTCTAACTTTCAATTATTAAAGATATATACTACCCTATATTATTCACGTTCCAGTTTGAATCCTTTGGATTAAAAATTCTCGAATTGAAAATTTATGACTTTTCAATGTCAGCTTCATCATTTTGTGAATTAACAGTTTTTTGTGAGATTAACGTCGAAATGTCAGTATTGATTGAATGGGAATCGTTTGTGTTAGTAATAAGGAATTTGAGCAGTTTAAAGTGAATTCGAATATAGCTGTTAACTACGGTATTGGCCATTGAGCTACATAACTGATTTAGCTATAAATATAGCTGATAACTATTAAGGTGGTCACTGATTATTTTCTAATAAACTACGAGAATGTCCTAGAATGTTCCTAAGACATTGAGAGAACGTCACCTAAGAGAGTGTCGCCACCTTAGAGCCACCAATCAAGAAAATGTCAACTAGAATCTCCTACCATCTACAATTGACTGAGAATCACCACATATAATAATACTATAGGGAAAAGATAATATAATGAAAAGAAGATATTGTATGGTATTGGGAGTTTATGTTACAAATTTCACTGTTAACTCAAGCCAATAGTCCCAATTTTTATTTTTCGTGAAGCTATGAATGACGCTTGTAGTCTGTCATACTGTGCCGTCCTTACAGTCTCATCCTGCCAAAGCAGTAATAATAGACAAAACTCAACATCAATGGGATTGTGAAATTTTGAAACATAGACGTGGTATATCATAGGATATCTTCTTATGCTATCCCTCCTCTATGCTAAAAGTTGCTTGGTATTTTCCAATATACTTGATATTTTCCAATGTACTTATAATACAGTATACCAAGGTCAGAAGAATACTACTAGTAGTTCTGTGAACAGTAGACCTCACGCAGTATTCTCATCCACAAGTACCTGATTGAAACTATAGACCTTATGGAAATACAGCAATAGACTGGTTTCTCCACACATCTGTGTAATCACTTGTCAGCTGATTTATGATGAATAATTCTATAGTATGATTTTTACTCTAATATTGACGTATGAAGGAGGCTCCTTTTTCCTTTTATATTATCCTTGGAATGAGAAATTTCCAAAAACCTTGTATATACGTCGACGCGCAATTAAAAAAGGAACATACCTGTCAAGTTTAATGGAAATCTATTACCGTGTTTCGCCGTAAATGCGCAACATATAAAGATGTAAACATTAAGAGAAATGCCAAAACCCTCGACTTGAATCTTAGAACTCACTTCGCTCGGCCAATTATAGTATTTTAATTATGTCCCCACCTTCAATTTTTTTAATCAATGCATTGTTTTTATCAAAACTCTAATCATTATGTGAAAATTGATTCAATAAAGAGCCTATAGAAATATGTTGGTTTTTCGATAAGAGAGCAACAGATAGATATCCCATGTGCATGGCCTTCAAAATCAAGCATTCTGGAAGATACAGCCGTCTAAAATTAATGGAGATAAATTTGGTATGAATCGTAGGAGATGTCGATGAGACTTGAAAGCTTGAAGTCTTATGTCGTGCGTCTTCAGAAAATGCATGACTTCTCACGGGAAGCGTCGTCTATTTTGCTCGTTCAGTTTACCCTATAAAAGACAACTAACCCAGCGAAAAAATGAGACACCCGTATAGTAGAGGTCTTAATAAGGAGAATGTGTTCCTTGATAACGTCTACTGTTCACAGAACTACTCTAGTCAACCGCACGAAAATTGTCCCCAGAAAAATGGAAGAGCTGAGCCTCACTCAACCCCCCCCCCAACAGTACCAATAGACGTTGCCAATTCGTCAGGTGTAGGCCTATTATAACAATGAAAATCTGGTGTGGTGCACTCACACAACTTTCCTTGCCGTTATGAAAATTGATCACCTGACGCTAGTGTAACGCGCATCTCAAGTCTACCTATAAACAAAGATCTGAGCCAGCTGGTGACAGGACAATAACGCTGGAGACATACGAGGTCTGCTATCTCTTCATATAGTGAATGATTTAATAGCATTAACAGTTGCCAACAGTTTGCAATTGAATAATCACATTTTCTTGAGTTTCGAGCTTATATTTTCAATGTTAGGTGAAAATGTTACTGAATATTAATTGTAGAGATTTTCATGCTCAATCTTTTCCACTCAAAAGTTTTTTTTTAAATTGTATCTGAAGACTGATAATTGGGAATCTAAAATCAAACTTTGCATAGATGGGGCGGAGCTCCTGAAATTTTTACAAATATGAGACTTGTGGCAGTTGATAGAGCTTATGAATTTGATCGAAATCGTTGGAGCCGTTTTTGAGAAAATCGCGAAAAACCCTGTTTTTGACAATATTTTCTCCATTTTAGCCGCCATCTTGAATTGCATTTGATCGAAATTGTTCGTGTCGGATCCTTATATTGTAAGGACCTTAAGTTCCAAATTTCAAGTCATTCCGTTAATTGGGAGATGAGATATCGTGTACACAGACGTCAAAAAAGTGGTTTTTGGGTATTGGTCTGTATGTGTGTGTGTGGTGTGTGTGTGTGTGTGTGTGTGTGTGTGTGTGTGTGGTGTGTGTGTGTGTGTGTGTGTGTGGTGTGTGTGTGTGTGTATGCGTCTGTGTACACGATATCTCATCTCCCAATTAACGGAATGACTTGAAATTTGGAACTTGAGGTCCTTACAATATAAGGATCCGACACGAACAATTTCGATCAAATGCATTTCAAGATGGCAACTAAAATGGAGAAAATATTGTCAAAAAATTTTTTCGCGATTTTCTCAAAAACGGCTCCAACGATTGTGATCAAATTCATACCTAAAATAGACATTGATAAGCTCTATCAACTGCCACAAGTCCCATATTTGTAAAAATCACAGGAGCTTCACCCCATCTATGCAAAGTTTGATTTAGATTCCTATTTTTATCAGGCTTCAGATACAATTTTAACGAAAAATTTCAAGAGGAAAATATTGAGCATGAAAATCTCTACAATTAATGTTCAGTAGCATTTTCATCTAACATTGAAAATAAGCTCGAAATTCGAGAAAATGTGATTACAAAATGTTGGCAACTGTTAATTCTATTAAATCATTCACTATGAAGAGATAGCAGACCTCGTATGTCTCCAGCGTTATTGTCCTGTCACCAGCTGACTCAGATATTTTTTATAAGTATACTTGAGATGTGCGTGAACACTAGCGTCAGGTGATCAATTTTCATAACGGCAAGGAAAGTTGTGTGAGTGCGCCACACCAGATTTTTGAGCTTTTGAATGTCCTCAGACAACATAATAGTTAAACTGAACACAGCTTATCGCCGTGCGATTGAGCCATTGAGTCAAAAATCCGGACAAAAATCCGAACGGAGCCGTCGGCTTCAAAGCTCCTCTCGGGATTCCTGACGGCATTTCCGATCTACGATGCGTACGATGCGGATAGGTATGCGCACTCCAATTGGGAACAATGCATCAAATCTAATCTTCCGATCCGTCCGATGGCGATCTGTGTGCGCCTACCTTTATAGTATAGTCAATACCTACTATTACTTTAGAAGTGAGGTTTACTATTACTTTAGAAATAATAGTAGGTATTGGTATAGTAACTCTAGATCAAACGATTGGATGCTTGCTCTTAACAAAGATTAAATAGAAATCCGCATTAACCCACCTCAACAACTCTGAAGACAAGAGAGCTATGGCTCAATTCACACAGAAGAGGCATATCTCGTGGATCCGGTGGAGACTTTTTTCACTCCTATATAAAGGTATTGTACTAAGCAAACAGAAGATACATGGCACCAGGTCTCTACTGATTATATTGAACTACATTCTTAATTATGTTAATACAAGGTTGGTGAAAAGTATGGAACCAGCTTAACATCTCCTTTACAAGGATAGTTTGTCAATAGGTTCCATTGAGAATCCTATTCGAGTAGAAAAAATTACTTTTCTGTCGCATAAAAATTTTAGTCCACCTTCTTGGAACCGCCATATCAAATCCAACTTCATTTTATGAATGGGAAGGTGGTCGGATGTTTTCGATACAGAATTTCACGAAAAAATGAATGGCGAAAACCGCACATCGAAATTGCAACCGTTTCTAAGTTATTCACATTTGAAGATAGGGTAGGCCTACTATTAAATAATACAAAAATTAAATAGATATGAGAACATTAAAAATCTGACAGATCAAATTACTCTATACAAAATGGGTGGATGTCACTGTAAGTGTTAACTAACACTTAAAAAAGTAAAATGTGAATAATTCTCTATGCACTCATTCATTTAATCTTTGTAAGATTCATAAGTATTTATCATAATATACTATTTATCATACTGTTGTATGATAATCCAGCTTTATTTTCAAGATATAACAGTTAGCTTATCAAAAACAACCTGGTTTTCCATTTACTTGATTTATAAGCATACAAGTCCAAAATATTCAAGTAAATATATTGTAAAGCTCTTCCTGGGGGAGTCACTCTCACCTCCAAGGATAGGACAATACACGTAGGGTGATGTAATGCTGTATTTAAATGCCTCACGTTGGGCCGACAAATCATGTGGTGCGTTTTTTAATGGCTTCACACATGTAGAGTGAATCTTGTACTGAGTCAATGGTGTAGCGGCTATAAATTTTATAATTGCGTGCGTGGACGCTGAATGTATACCAGACTGATTGATTCACTACAAGATTCAATACAATTGTCGGAATCGCGGGAGGCCTAAACGCTCGCTCACCCTTGATTCTTCTAGTGACAAATTGTATAGGGATGAAATTTTTATAGGTAGTGTAGCGATCGCTAAACACTGAAGACGGATACCTTAAAATTATTATTACCTGTGAAGAATGAGCATACAAAATCATACAGGTCGAGCAAAAATCCCGATGTAGATAATTTACGGGACTGCGTCTCTAATAAATTCCGAAGGATTAAAATACGGTATTTGGACCAAATATCGTCCAGAATATACTTCGAGAACAGAGTCTTGTCGGGTTTTAAGCTCTATTGTAGGAATTTATATGATCTATGACTGCCTCTGCTATACAATTGATGAGTTCGCTCCTAAGTCGAGGTAGGTAACAGATAAAAGCTGATATATGAGCAGGTAAGGACAAAGAACAAATATCTTGATCTGACCCCACTCGCTACATCCACTTAGACCTGTTCCAATATCCAGCTTAATTCAATTATTCTAATGATCGTATTCGATTGGTTCTTGATGATATAGAACGTATCAGACACAATAATTGACAGGCTTAAGAAATAATCGAACTCAGAAAGCGAATTAACAAAACTGAAATATATTACAATAAAATATGCAATCATACAGTGCAGATTCAGAATTTGATTTACAGGTTGATAATAATTCAGCATTAATAGAATAGTTAAAAATTTTCTTGTGCCTGCATGATACCATGCGTGATTCAACAGAATTTTACAATTGATAAAATTGAACAATTTTGAAAAAATAGTGAAAAATGAATTATAGAAAATATTTTAAAATGTTCGGGGTCGTGGTTCAGGCAGCGGAGGATAGTTAATCAACTACAAATTCTTAGGAATTAAATATGAATAAATTTTAGGCTCTTAATAACTAAAAGCGCTTGTCGGCGTGGCCAATAATTTAACGAAGAAAAATTTATGTTTTTCTGCACTGAAATATTTTTCGAAGCGTAGATTGGGGCCCCTTATGACTTATAACTCACGTGAAATTCCTTGGTCGTCGTGGTTTCCTTCTTTAGATCAAAAAATCGTTTGATCGGCGGCAATCCAGGCTTCAGTTTCAGCACGTGGGGAATTTTAATTTAAATATCTCCTTCACCGAATTAATTAAGGGATAATTTACTTTAAGCTTTTAAAATTTATCGATTGATGAAAACAGAAATTTACGAATAACAAATAAATTGGCCTAAAATATCGGCTCACAAATAGAACATTTAAAAAATCGAACAAGAAATTTTACAAATAGGTCTTTGGTAACTATGAAAGAGATCTACACGGTAAGGATTTCAAAAGGGAAGTGCTGCTCTTTTCTCTAAGCTTTTAGGCCAGACCTTGCTTCTCGGAATCTCAATGTAATAATTTGCATAAAAATTTGCCATTGGTAGAACGCTTGTGACGTAAACATGACGTCAGTGGCAAGTAGTAGAATACAATTCCTTTAATTACAATAGTAATTTAATTTGTATAATTCTTAAAACTGCTTAATCTTATAGACATAGTTCCTCTCATACAATGTACACGTGCTAGTGTAACTGATAAGGCAGGGTTGGTGTCTGATAATAGATTAACATGTGTTGCTTTCAAACGATCACCGTCTTGGTGCTATTTCTATGCACTGTGATTGGTTTAGACCTACCAAAGAGATTTAATTACCATGTGGTTCAGTTGAATTAAATTATTCTAATGATCGTATTCGATCGGTTCTTGATGATATAGAACGTATCAGACACAATAATTGACAGGCTTAAGAAATAATCGAACTCAGAAAGCGAATTAACAAAACTGAAATATATTACAATAAAATATGCAATCATACAGTGCAGATTCAGAATTTGATTTACAGGTTGATAATAATTTGGCATTAACAGAATAGTTAAAAATTTTCTTGTGCTTGCATGATACCATGCGTGATTCAACAGAATTTTACAATTGATAAAATTGAACAATTTTGAAAAAATAGTGAAAAATGAATTATAAAATATTTTAAAATGTTCGGGGTCGTGGTTCAGGCAGCGGAGGATAGTTAATCAACTACAAATTCTTAGGAATTAAATATGAATAAATTTTAGGCTCTTAATAACTAAAAGCGCTTGTCGGCGTGGCCAATAATTTAACGAAGAAAAATTTATGTTTTTCTGCACTGAAATATTTTTCGAAGCGTAGATTGGGGCCCCTTATGACTTATAACTCACGTGAAATTCCTTGGTCGTCGTGGTTTCTTCTTTAGATCAAAAATCGTTTGATCGGCGGCAATCCAGGCTTCGGTTTCAGCACGTGGGGAATTTTAATTTAAATATCTCCTTCACCGAATTAATTAAGGGATAATTTACTTTAAGCTTTTAAATTTATCGATTGATGAAAACAGAAATTTACGAATAACAAATAAATTGGCCTAAAATATCGGCTCACAAATAGAACATTTAAAAATCGAACAAGAAATTTTACAAATAGGTCTTTGGTAACTATGAAAGAGATCTACACGGTAAGGATTTCAAAAGGGAAGTGCTGCTCTTTTCTCTAAGCTTTTAGGCTAGACCTTGCTTCTCGGAATCTCAATGTAATAATTTGCATAAAAATTTGCCATTGGTAGAACGCTTGTGACGTAAACATGACGTCAGTGGCAAGTAGTAGAATACAATTCCTTTAATTACAATAATAATTTAATTTATGTAATTCTTAAAACTGCTTAATCTTATAGACATAGTTCCTCTCATACAATGTACACGTGCTAGTGTAACTGATAAGGCAGGGTTGGTGTCTGATAATAGATTAACATGTGTTGCTTTCAAACGATCACCGTCTTGGTGCTATTTCTATGCACTGTGATTGGTTTAGACCTACCAAAGAGATTTAATTACCATGTGGTTCAGTTGAATTAAATTATTAATAAATTAATATTCTTGTACAATTTTTATTAGGTTTGAGATTATTATAATTAATTTCTGCCATTTTATCAATAATAGAATTTCATGCTATGACCTATTTAGTTACAATAAGACCTGACGCATAATACAATTTCTTAAATAATAAATAATTTCAACAATAATACATACATTTATTTTTTATTTGAAATTCTTGATCCTTTATTGATAGTTTTATAATTTTAGAGATGATATTTTACCTTGCATGAAAACCGGCATGATATTTGACAATGCTTTGAATCAGTCAGCTGCGTTCGAACTGTTTTAAAAACATCTGATCGATAGTAAACAAAGTGTAACCTCAAAATCAGTGAGCAATTCGTAAATAATTTGTGCTTTATTCGCAAAATAATTATAATTTTATTGAATAATTTTCCTAGAAAATATTCAGTACAGAACGGTACTCTTATCTAATATACAGTTATTGATAAGTAAGCTTTATCGCTCGGTCGCTAACTATTCTTTAGCAAATTCTTTCATTTTAAAAGGTAATCACAATTTTTCTCTCTTTTCATGAGATCTATTTGAAAAATTCATCACACAAAAGCCCCCAGGATATTTTAAATAGGTAATTGGGAGACGAGTCGAAACAATGACTATTTGAAAAATCCGATATTGTGATGAATACACTATTTCATCTCCTTACTTCTACGAAAACTCAACACTTAACACTAAAAACAATATATCGTGCACTTTTGGCTACGAAAAATAAATAATTGATTGTTCCTTTCATTGGATACAATCGAAATACAATAATTAATGAGGTCTCTTTGGATCCTTCATTAAAACAACTCCACAACTTCCATTCACGGGTGGCTTATGAGCAGACCCATAACTATAACAAATATACAAGATTTCACATATTACTTCTTAAGATTTGAATAGTATTTGCAACAAATATAGACTTTCATCATTTTTCATGGTTATTACAAGTTTCGACTCTTTATTTGGCTTTTACATAAATTGGGTGAGAGTGTGATTTTACTTCGGTGACTTGACAATCGTCTACCGTTTGACTCGAGCAATTTCTTATTTGCGCTTAGTACGTTGCGTACAAACAGGGTTACACTTGAAATGGCTTTCTTGATTTTTATCAATGTTGGTTACAAATATTAAGTCCTTAAGATTATATTTATCAATTTGAATTACAATTCATGATCTTTTGATGCAACAGTAATAAATTTCACATTTGAAGGTAAGAATTTCATTTTCTTTGGAGTTTTTTAGAGATACATTCATATAACACAGAACATGCGCATTTCGTGCAAATTAACATAAATATATATTTTTGTTTGCGTTTTTTACTTATAATTTCACATTAAATAATAGGTTACAATAATTAACTAACGATATTGCTTTGATTCATAATGATTTATTCTGTGATTTCGCACACATTGGCTGGGATGACGAAGAAAATTATCGAACAGGCTTTGGTTCTGAATAGATTTCTTGATCGATTCTGTATTTCGAGGTTATATTTACGCATTTTTTCAAATAAACTTTGTTTATTTTCTTTCTTCCTATTCACTACTAACTTCATCTGATTTCTAATTTATAATTATTTTCCGTTGATAATATAACTCTTGTTTCTGTTTTTCAGTTGTGCGGATTGTACTAGGCGATTTCTTCTGTGATGACTGTAACATGATGCAGATGGCTTGATCAGGTTGGTAATTTTTAGAATTGTTTCGTAGTTTTAATTTCTTCTGTTATTAAAGTTGATTTCGATTTTCTTCATTTGAAGTGAATTAATAATATTTCCTTATTGGCTGAGATGCGGCGAATTTTAGGCTATGTTGATTAGGCTGCAGTAGAAAAATGCTAGTCTGCAAAGATGTGATTCAATGGGTAGGCTGTGATTATGAAGTGTTTGATAATTGGTGTAATTCACAACGTAGCTTCCAGTTGATTAAAAGATTATTATTTCTTCCTTAAGCCCCCATCTAAATTTGATTTCGGTATTTGTTTCAAGTTTCCAATCCAATTTGCAACTATCCGTTTTATTAAAACTTGGCTTAAAACGAATGTGCCGGTGGTGTAGATCGATTCTTACAAACTCGTTTCCTCTTTGTTGGCCGGTAACATGCAGTTTGATATCCTTAAACCTTACATGCCGGTGGTGTCTGTGGGTTTTTTCAAACAATCCTTTCCTTGTTGCATGCCGGTGTACAGCCTGTTTGATTTCAACCGGACATGACTGCGGTGATTGTAGGTCCTTCCTGATACCGTCTTCCTTTTTTCTTGCATGCTGGTAGGAAGCTTGATGTACGATTTTAGCCTAACATGACGGCGGTGGTTGTAGGTTCTCCTAGATATTCTTCTTCTTTCTTGAATTGTTTTGCTGCTTGTGTGTGGTCTTGACTTCATGCGGATTTTAATTGTTCTAATGTTGTTTTCTGATTGTTTTTGATGGATACTGATTTGATGTGTTGCAAGTGCTGTCCTTGGTGGATGGGAGATACGTGCGGTCGGCGGTCCGGGCTGCTCTTCCACTTGGCGGGCACGTCCTTGGACTCCTGGTGTCCGCGCGCGGTGGTACGGGCTGTCCCTCTACCTGATGGATGACGTCCTCGGCTTGGCGGGTGATGTCGTCCGGCTCCTCTTGGCATTCTGCGGGCGGTGATGCGGGCTGTCCCTCTATGCATGGATGACGTCCTCGGCTTGGCTGGTGATGTCGTCCGGTCCCTCTCGGCGTTCGGCGGCGTGCGGTGCAACTTCAGTCTTGATATTCTCGGTGGGTTGGTTTCCATACATGTGTCATGTTCGCTTGCCTGTTTTATGACCTCCTCCTTGGGTGTGTCTGCCTTCGCATGCATGGGCTCAGTCTCTGGTCCAATATTGATTTTTATTGTCTGATGATCCCCTCGATTTGCCGTGTTACCATCCTGCTTTCCTCTGCTGCTTCCTTCAACCTTTGTTCCTGTTTTTCGAAACCTTGTTCACTTGCTATCCGCATCTGTCGGACTTCTTCAATTATTTTTTCATTTGCTCGTGTGTTTCCTTCATATGAATTTTTTACTACTTCCAGGATGATGTTTGCCCAATATAGCGGGATGAGTGTGTGGTCTTCGGTCAGCGGTGGGGATTCTGTAGTGTGAAGTACAGACGTCTGGACCTCTGGGACGGCGGTGCATGGGCGTTTCTCCTGCGCGACGTCTTCCGTCCTTGAAGTCTCCGATGTGGGCTCCAGGATGCGATGTGGTTCTTCCATAATTTATCGGATGATATAAAGATGCAAGTGTGTTGAAACGACCGCAAACATGTGGGGTTATGTGAAATGATTATAAGTGAATGATCAAAAATTGAAATAGTGTGAAAACTTCGTTCAATGAAGAAATACAGAAGTGTGATTCAATAATATGTTCAGTGATGAAGTGAATCAAATTAGCAATATCGTTGACATAAAACGAAAATGACATAAAGGATACACAATGAACACTTATGCAGTAATACAGGTATGCCTCTTATAATTTATTATTATTATTATTATAAATATTTTATTCTTATAATTTCTTGCCGCAATTATATATAGGGCTAGTATTCTTCGCAAAATTTTATATAAAAGCAGCAGTGTTCTGTTTGAATTATTCCGCAATATATCCGTGATTTAATTTTACTTCCCTCTTTATGTTTAAAAATTAAAAATATAAATAACTTCAATCCTCTTTTCTGTAAATTTTTATAAATTGTTTCAATATAGACCTAATATTCTTAAAATAATATGACCTTTCTTATGGTATTTCTTATACCTATGACTTATAATATGACCAATTTTCGAATAACACGATAATAAAATTCTGAGTTCGATTCTTTCTCTAAAAATTCATCAATCGATAAATTTCTTTTCTGTTCAAAAATTGGGTATGGTACGACTTGTTATTTTATATAACAGTGAACAGTTAATATTAAATTCGAAGAAATTCACAACCATGAATTTTTTCACAAATTTTCCCGTTGTCAGCGCTATAGTATACTGAGCAACTAAATAATCCTCGCAGTCGATTATCCGCCTCTTCAATGCCTATCACTGTTGGGCGCCAAATCATGTAAAGCTCTTCCTGGGGGAGTCACTCTCACTCCAAGGATAGGACAATACACGTAGGGTGATGTAATGCTGTATTTAAATGCCTCACGTTGGGCCGACAAATCATGTGGTGCGTTTTTAATGGCTTCACACATGTAGAGTGAATCTTGTACTGAGTCAATGGTGTAGCGGCTATAAATTTTATAATCGTGTGCGTGGACGCTGAATGTATACCAGACTGATTGATTCACTACAAGATTCAATACAATTGTCGGAATCGCGGGAGGCCTAAACGCTCGCTCACCCTTGATTCTTCTAGTGACAAATGTATAGGATGAAATTTTTTATAGTAGTGTAGCGATCGCTAAACACTGAAGACGGATACCTTAAAATTATTATTACCTGTGAAGAATGAGCATACAAAATCATACAGGTCGAGCAAAAATCCCGATGTAGATAATTTACGGGACTGCGTCTCTAATAAATTCCGAAGGATTAAAATACGGTATTTGGACCAAATATCGTCCAGAATATACTTCGAGAACAGAGTCTTGTCGGGTTTTAAGCTCTATTGTAGGAATTTATATGATCTATGACTGCCTCTGCTATACAATTGATGAGTTCGCTCCTAAGTCGAGGTAGGTAACAGATAAAAGCTGATATATGAGCAGGTAAGGACAAAGAACAAATATCTTGATCTGACCCCACTCGCTACATCCACTTAGACCTGTTCCATATCCAGCTTAATTCAATTATTCCAATGATCGTATTCGATTGGTTCTTGATGATATAGAACGTATCAGACACAATAATTGACAGGCTTAAGAAATAATCGAACTCAGAAAGCGAATTAACAAAACTGAAATATATTACAATAAAATATGCAATCATACAGTGCAGATTCAGAATTTGATTTACAGGTTGATAATAATTCAGCATTAATAGAATAGTTAAAAATTTTCTTGTGCCTGCATGATACCTGCGTGATTCAACAGAATTTTACAATTGATAAAATTGAACAATTTGAAAAATAGTGAAAAATGAATTATAAATATTTTAAAATGTTCGGGGTCGTGGTTCAGGCAGCGGAGGATAGTTAATCAACTACAAATTCTTAGGAATTAAATATGAATAAATTTAGGCTCTTAATAACTAAAAGCGCTTGTCGGCGTGGCCAATAATTTAACGAAGAAAAATTTATGTTTTTCTGCACTGAAATATTTTCGAAGCGTAGATTGGGGCCCCTTATGACTTATAACTCACGTGAAATTCCTTGGTCGTCGTGGTTTCCTTCTTTAGATCAAAAATCGTTTGATCGGCGGCAATCCAGGCTTCAGTTTCAGCACGTGGGGAATTTTAATTAAATATCTCCTTCACCGAATTAATTAAGGGATAATTTACTTTAAGCTTTTAAATTTATCGATTGATGAAAACAGAAATTTACGAATAACAAATAAATTGGCCTAAAATATCGGCTCACAAATAGAACATTTAAAAATCGAACAAGAAATTTTACAAATAGGTCTTTGGTAACTATGAAAGAGATCTACACGGTAAGGATTTCAAAAGGGAAGTGCTGCTCTTTTCTCTAAGCTTTTAGGCCAGACCTTGCTTCTCGGAATCTCAATGTAATAATTTGCATAAAAATTTGCCATTGGTAGAACGCTTGTGACGTAAACATGACGTCAGTGGCAAGTAGTAGAATACAATTCCTTTAATTACAATAATAATTTAATTTGTATATTCTTAAAACTGCTTAATCTTATAGACATAGTTCCTCTCATACAATGTACACGTGCTAGTGTAACTGATAAGGCAGGGTTGGTGTCTGATAATAGATTAACATGTGTTGCTTTCAAACGAACACCGTCTTGGTGCTATTCTATGCACTGTGATTGGTTTAGACCTACCAAAGAGATTTAATTACCATGTGGTTCAGTTGAATTAAATTATTAATAAATTAATATTCTTGTACAATTTTTATTAGGTTTGAGATTATTATAATTAATTTCTGCCATTTTATCAATAATAGAATTTCATGCTATGACCTATTTAGTTACAATAAGACCTGACGCATAATACAATTTCTTAAATAATAAATAATTTCAACAATAATACATACATTTATTTTTTTATTTGAAATTCTTGATCCTTTATTGATAGTTTTATAATTTTAGAGATGATATTTTACCTTGCATGAAAACCGGCATGATATTTGACAATGCTTTGAATCAGTCAGCTGCGTTCGAACTGTTTTAAAAACATCTGATCGATAGTAAACAAAGTGTAACCTCAAAATCAGTGAGCTTCTATGCACTGTGATTGGTTTAGACCTACCAAAGAGATTTAATTACCATGTGGTTCAGTTGAATTAAATTATTAATAAATTAATATTCTTGTACAATTTTTATTAGGTTTGAGATTATTATAATTAATTTCTGCCATTTTATCAATAATAGAATTTCATGCTATGACCTATTTAGTTACAATAAGACCTGACGCATAATACATTTCTTAAATAATAAATAATTTCAACAATAATACATACATTTATTTTTTTATTTGAAATTCTTGATCCTTTATTGATAGTTTTATAATTTTAGAGATGATATTTTACCTTGCATGAAAACCGGCATGATATTTGACAATGCTTTGAATCAGTCAGCTGCGTTCGAACTGTTTTAAAAACATCTGATCGATAGTAAACAAAGTGTAACCTCAAAATCAGTGAGCATTCGTAAATATTGTGCTTTTCGCAAAATAATTATAATTTTATTGAATAATTTTCCTAGAAAATATTCGGTACAGAACGGTACTCTTATCAAATATACAGTTATGATAAGTAAGCTTTATCGCTCGGTCGCTAACTATTCTTTTAGCAAATTCTTTCATTTTAAAAGGTAATCACAATTTTTCTCTCTTTTCATGAGATCTATTTGAAAAATTCATCACATATACAAGTTCAAAATCTACAGCAGTTCAGAAATGTCCTGCAGTTTCCAAAATTTCATGATACAAACCTATGACAACCCCACCCTTTAATCATGACTAGAAGGTAGGATCATCAATCAATTATGCAACCTAGTTTATTTGATGTGTCAATTATCCATTATTTTAAAAATCTTTTATCGACAAATTCATGAAACTTCAGAGGAGATAATGAATACATTTTTCTCATCTACAGTCAACTTTGCTCTACAAGCAGTTCAGTTCATATTTAAACCTAGAATGAATTCAATCATATTTTAGCATTAGCAGGCACATTGGCTTATGATTTCAACTTTACACTCGAATCCAAAAATCGTAGGCAATCGAGTTCCGCGCATGCGTCCTCACATACAGAGTACATGCACCATTCATGTTCCGCGCATTCTTCACTGTTGACACAGCCTGGAAAATTGAAAATTCTAAAAAATTGAAATTGAAGTAGTTCACAGTAAAATCCATGTTAATATTATGAACACTTATTAAAATAAAATATAAATATCGATTTGTATAAACAATCGATTTGAGGCTTGTTCTGGCATAAAGCTGTAAGCCTATATGGCCCGGTTGCCCAAAAGCCGGTTAAATCTTAAGCTTTATTAATTCCACGAGAGCCAATCAGAGAAGGCCTTTTCCATAAGACGGCTTCTCTGATTGGTTCTTGAGGGATTACTACTCTACCACTGAATTAGTAATTACGATGATATGGTTCTAATCGGGAATGAAATGCATTACATTTCACTATGTACAAAAGTGAGCAATGATTAATATGTACTGTGGAAAATAATATGGTTTGTAACGGAATTATTGATAACTAATCACGATTGAAATTCAACTGGCTTTTGTGCAACCGGCACTATATGTTGTAGTTTATCTATTGATGTAATGAATAAATATAAGTTAATGGTCAGAATGAAGTCCAATTCAAGGTTGAAAGATGAAATTTATCAGAACTTACTTATAAAATGATGAAAAATAGCCCATTCTCCTTCTGGAAATAACTTTCTCAGAATCATGGGAATCACCAATAAAGCATTGAACTCACCGACGCTTATTGACTGCGGAAAGCTTGAGAGTAGTCACTCAATATGATCACTCCCCAATTAACATTGGTGTTCTATCCTCCTTCCATAGACCTTGTCCATAACAAGGTGGTTAATAGAATAGATATTATTTTTAATAAATATTTTGTGGATTATACATGTAGAGTTGTCCTCATCTATTTCCATCCATTTTTATTTTTATGGAGTTATTTCTATTCAGCATAAGATTACTGCAGTCAAATAGTCTAGGCCAACTTGGAGAGTGAGGAATGATTCATTCATTCAATATTTGTAACTTATGATTTCTATATTCAATTCTATCATCTTCAAACAGTATTTTTCCACCCACATATTATACAAATGCCTTCTTTCGATCATCCATTAATATAAATTTTGAAAAATGTTGAAAACATTACAGTGAAAATTTAGTATCCTCTTATGAAACAATTAAAGTTTGATTTCATGAGAAATATTTTTTGAAATATCCTACAATACTTCCCTCTAGTGAGGTATTTTACAGCTTAATGCCCAGATATTAAAGTTTTGGGCTAGGTCTGTTGATCCTTTTCTGATCACGTATGTGATTTGTGTATTTGGGGATGTGGAACGAATAAAGATTATGGAAATTGGAGTATATAATATGTAAAATTGAATATATTTATTCAAATAAAAATAAAGTTCTGACTCACTTTTTCCAGCTCCAGTTTCCTCAGTTCATCATCTCCATCAGTTTTAGCAATTGTAGAATACAACTGAGAGTTAGCAGCCATATAAATATAAATAATTGTTGATATGATAATGATGATAGAAATATCTGCAAGTACAAGGATTTTTTTCATCAAGTATAACAGAAAATATCACCAAAATTATGAATGATTTGAAAGATTTTATGCTATTCATTTTTCACAGAATGTTTTTTGTATCATAATTCATATCCAAGATGAAAGATTCATTATAAATGGCAGTTACCAACTGCTGGAATATTGAGAAAACACAGTTTTATTTTTGTCACATCCACATTTATTAGACTTGTACACAGGAAAGTTCTGACTCACTTTTTCCAGCTCCAGTTTCCACAGTGTTAGCAGTTGTAGAATATAACTGATGATTTAGCAACCATATGAATATGAATAATTGTTGATATGTTGATGATGATAGAAAAATCTGCAAGTACAAGTATTTTTTTCATCAAGTATATCAGGAATATCACCAAAATTATAAATGATTTGAAAGATTTTATGCTATCATTTTTCACAGTATGTTTTTCGTATCATCAATTCATATCCAAGATGAAAGATTCATTATAAACTGTAGTTACCAAATGCTGGAATATTGAGAAAACACAGTTTTATTTCTGTCACATCCACATTTATTAGACTTGTACACAGGACTGCAGTTTCGTGTGCAATCAACACATCTTCAGTAATTATTGTAGTTTGATTGCATCTAGAGCTGAATATGTATTAGTTTCAACACGAAACTGCAGTCCTGTAGTAGGCCTACAAGTCTAATGTGGATGTGACAAAAATAAAACTGTATTTTTTTCAATTATGGAAAATTTACAATATAAATTTCATTCAACAAGTTTATCACACTCGAATATTATAACGGTATAATAATTATTTCAAATATCCAATGAAAGCTGTATCTTCTGTAGCACTGTTGTTGTTACAAAATAATTTTATTATTTTCATTATTTTACTTACAGTATCTGTCCACCCTTTTCATCTATGGTTACCAAGAAATAATCTTTTAGGAAAATGTAAATAACATTGTCAATTCTTTCCCTTATAGAAATGATATATCTATACTTACCATCATCAATTAATTTTTCAATATTTAGATATTTATTTATTCATTCACTATATTCACTTCATTTAAATATTGATTTGTAAACCTCTCTCAAAGAAGCAGTTGCTGACAGTTCTTGCGAAAATACACCAATAAGGCTCCAATTTCTCTCTGAAGATAATTTCAACCAATTGTGTAAGAAAATTCCACAATCAACATGATTATTTCATTTATGATGATTGTTTCCAATGATACATCATTCTAAGAGAATACATCAAGAAAACCTTGCAATTCCAATTTGTTTCTCAAGAAGTTATTAATTGAGTGTGAACGAATATTGATTTGATTGAGATTTTCTAATTTTCCTGTCAATTCTTGCATAACACAAGTCAAGATGCAATTGGAACAAAACTTCACAACAGTTTCAAATTACTTCTCTCTAACTTTCAATTATTAAAGTTATATACGACCCTATATTATTCACGTTCCAGTTTGAATCCTTTGGATTGAAAAATTCTCGAATTGAAAATTCATGACTTTTCAATGTCAGCTTCATCATTTTGTGAATTAACATTTATTTTGTGAGATTAACGTCGAAATGTCAGTAATGATTGAATGGGAATAGTTTGTGTTATTAATAAGGAGTTTGAGCAGTTTAAACTGTTTTTGAATATTGTCACAAAGTAAAATTGTGACGAAAAAATAATTAATGATAATATTAAAAGATGCTCGGCTATCAGCAAGCTAGCTGACCGCGGAGATGAGGAAGGTACCGATGGCGCACCATCTTCCGCGCATCGAGAGGATTCCCACTGCCTCTGATGGCGGCGCATCTTAATCCTCTCTACTTTGGGAGTATTTAAATGTCGGACGAGCCCCAGACCATAGCATTCTGCTCCCAACCTTCCTCCTCCCTGTACCTCCTTGTCGCTTCCATCCATCCTCTCAGGGCACAGCGACCCGGTGGCTGCCGTCCCTTCCATCCATCTGCTCCTGGTACAGCGGCCCGTTGGCTGCCGTCCCTTCCATCCATCCGTTCCGGGTACAGCGGCCCGTTGGCTGCCGTCCCTTCCATCCATCCTCTCAGGGCACAGCGGCCCGTTGGCTGCCGTCCCTTCTGGCCATCCTCTCCAGGCACAGCGGCCCGTTGGCTGCCGTCCCTCTCTTCCATCCTCTCCCGGTACAGCAGCCCGTTGGCTGCCGTCCCTTTCGTCCGTCCTCTCAGGGCACAGCGGCCCATTGGCTTCTGTCCCTTCTGGCCATCCTCTCCAGGCACAGCGGCCCATTGGCTGCCGTCCCTCCCTTCCATCCTCTCCCGGTACAGCGACTCGTTGGCTGCCGTCCCTTCTGGCCATCCTCTCCAGGCACAGCGGCCCGTTGGCTGCCGTCCCTCCCTTCCATCCTCTCCCGGTACAGCGGCTCGTTGGCTGCTGTCCCTTCCGTCCATCCTCTCTGGGCAAAACAGCCCGTTGGCTGCCGTCCCTTCCGACCAACCTCTCCCGGTACAGCGGCCCGTTGGCTGCCGTTCATCCTTCCTTTTCCCACTATACTGGAGCGGAACTGAGGCCGTAAGGCCAATACAAAATTACCTCGAATTGGTACCATCAGAGCAGAGAGCGACTTTCACACCGTCAGAAGCACCCGGAGGTGCAGTCTACGCCAGCTAAGCTACAGAGAAGAAAGAAGAAGAACTTCGACTTGCCTTCTTTCCCCGCCCACATTACGACTGAGCTAAGTCGTCTAGGAGCAACACCTGGGTATCAATCACATACCTCTGAAGGAACTAAGGGTGTACGTGATGATATATAGTTGTTGGCTACAGTATTGGCCATTGAGCTACATAACTGATATAGCTATTAATATAGCTGATAACTATCTAGCTGGTCACTGATTATTTTCTAACAAACTACGAGAATGTCCTAGAATGTATCTAAGACATTTGGAGAATGTCACCTGGAGAGAATGTCGCCACCTTAGAGCCACCAATCAAGAAAATGTCACCTAGAATCTCCTACGATCTACGATTGACTGAGAATCACCACAGATAGTACCATAGGGAAAAGTTAATATAATGCATGAGAAGATTCTATGGTATTGGGAGTTTATGTTACAAATTTCACTGTTAACTCAAGCCAATAGTCCCATTTTTATTCTTTGTGAAGCTATAAATGACGCTTGTAGTCTGTCATACTGTGCCATCTTAAAGGTGCGTACATATTTACGCGCCGCGAACATGAGCAATTCGCTTTTAATCAGCTGATGCCAAGCTTTTATATCTGTATCTTACCGTTTCTGTAAAAATACAGATATAATCAGCTGATTAAAAGTGAATTGCTCATGTTCGCGGCACGTATATCTGTAAGCACCTTTACACTCTCCTCCTGCCAAATCAGTAATAATAGACAACATTCGACAGTAATCGGCTTGTGGAATTTTGGAACATAGACGTGGTTCTTATGCTATCTATGCTAAAAGTTACATTGCCAATTCGTCAGGTGTATTATGAAAACTATTAATTGATTCTCATTTATAATCAGCAGCTGTGGACAACGTTGATCAACTCCTGTTTCGCATCGTTTCATATACTCCCAATCTTATAATATCGAACGAGCAATTTCTGTTTATATGTTTAGATGTTTCTATGCATATATTTCACCGGATCTCAAAAACGGCTCTAACGATTCTTACGAAATTCAGAGCATGGTAGGTTTATAATATAAAAATAATATCGAACGAGCAATTTCTGTTTATATGTTTAGATGTTTCTATGTATATATTTCACCGGATCTCAAAAACGGCTCTAACGATTCTTACGAAATTCAGAGCATAGTAGGTTTATAATATAAAAATTTGATTGCACTAGGTCTCATCCCTGGGAAAACTAGCTGAAGGACATTTAAAGGATAATTATTATTCATCCTTGGAAAAACAGCTGATAATAATTATTTCGTCGTCAGTTGGTGATGGAAGTGATTGAGCGAGTTCATGTGTGTGGGACTGTGTCAAAATTATGACTCAGCTGTTGAACTTTTGTAATCATTCCATCAAGTACTTAGTGCCGGTTGCAAAAAAGCCGGGTTATTTCCAATCCAGATTAGTTCCAGTAGATCCATCTTTTTGAAATAATGGTCTTCTCAGATTTGGTTCACGTGAAATTAATCAGGATTACAATTTAACCGGGTTTTGTTCAACCGGGCCTTTGTGAGAGAAATTGTTGCATTCCTCTGGGAATTAATCTCAATTAACTGTGATTAGATGGAACATTTCTATATGTACTATGAATGTTATTATAATTTCTTCTTTCGTAATAAATTTTTTATGCTCTCGTACTCCAGAGCGAAGTTCGGTCCCCGATATTGGAATATTATCGTGCGGTTAACTATAGTATAGTCAATACCTACTATCACTTCAGAAGTAGGTTTACTATTACTTCAAAGGTAATAGGTATTTGTATGGTAACTGTAGATCAAACGATTGAATGCTTGCTCTTAACAAAGATTAAATAGAAATCTGTATGAACCCACCTTAACAGTAGTGTTGTTGCGAAGCCGTGAGAGCTATAGCTCAATTCACACAAAAGTGGCATATCTCGCTGATCCGGTGAAGACTTTTTTCACTCCTATTATAAAAGTATGGTACTATGCAAATAGAAGATAGGTGCATGACAACACGACACTTCTGATTGGATTGAACTACATAATAAATTATGTTTATACAAGGTTGGTTAAAAGTATGGAACCAGCTTAATATCTCCTTTACAAGGATATTTGACAATAGGGTCCATTGAGAATCCTATTCGAGTAGAAAAAACTACTTTTCTGTCGCATAAAAATTTTGGTCCGCCTTCTTGGAACCGCCATATCAAATCCGACTCCATTTATTGAATGAGAAGTTCATTTTGGTTGTTATTTATTGAAGTTTTTCGGTTTATCGTTTGATAGTTAGACACCTTGTGAGACCGGACTCCCCGGAAGGTGGTCGGTCCTATAATACATGATTTCGATGCAGAATTCCACGAAAAAATGAATGGCGAAAACCACATATCACAATTTCATACCGTTTCAAAGTTATTCACATTTAAAGATAGGGTACGATTAAGTTAAATCATACAAAAATGAAATAAATGAGAACATTAAAAAACTGACAGATCAAATCGCTGTGTACAAAGTGGGTGGATGCTACTGTAATTCAGTGTTAACTAACACTTATAAAAGTAAAATTTGAAAGTTTGGATTCTTTTATATTATCCATGTACTCATTTATTCAATCTATGTAAGAATTATAGGTATTTATCATAATGTACGATTTATCATACTGTTGTATGATAATCCATCTTTATTTTGAAGATATCACAGTTAGCTTATCAAGAACAACCTAGTTTTTCATATATTTGATTTGAAAGTATACAAATCCAAAATATCTCAACAGAAAAATAGTGCTTCGATATAAAATGTAAATTGTGAAGGAGAAAATCAAAATCCACAGCAGTTTAGAAATGCCCTGCAGTTTCCAAAGTTTCATCATCCTAACCTGAGAAAACCTCACCCTTTAATAATAGACTGGAAGAAAGGATCATCAATCAAGTATTGCAACCTGGTTTATTTTCTGATGTGTCAATTATCACATTCATTCATTTTAATGATCTTTTATCGACAAATTCATGAAACTTCAGAGGAGATATGAATACGTGAATACTTTTTTCCCACTCTGAAGTCCACTTTGCTCTTAACAAGCAGATCAGTTCATATTTAAACCTAAAATGAATCCATTCAATAGCCTAGTATATCCCTAGCAGACAGATTGGCATATGGTTTTGAACTTTACACTCGAATTGAAACGTTCCTGATGTGCAGTCGAGTTTGCCGCATGCGTCCTCACATACCGAGTTCATGCACCATTCATGTTCCGCGCATTCGTTACTGTTAACACAGCCTGGAAAATTGAAAATTCTAAAAATAGAAAGTTGTTCACAGTGAAATCCATGTCTTAATTATGAACACTTATTGAAATAAAAATATGAAATGGAATTTTCATTGATTCCTCTTCACAAACACATAGCAAATTACAATTTAAAAAATAGAAATATCTGTTTTGTAAATAATTGATTTTCACTGAGGCTTGTTCTGGCATAAAGCTGTAAGTCTCTTGTTCTTCTTTCAGCTGAATCGTTTGTTTGGTTGGCAGCCTTCCATCTAAATCTGTCCATTGCTACTCTCTTCCATTGTAAATAGCTCATAGCACCCAGATCCTTCGTCATTTGTCTTAAATACTGTAGCTGGGGCCTCCCACGACTGCTCTGTCCAACTGTACCTTCCAGAATACTTGACGTGAATGCGTCGTGTCCTATTATGTGTAAGCCTCTATATGTTGTAATTTTTCTTATTGATGTAATTCATAATTGAATAATTCAGAGTGAAGTGTAATTTCAAGGTTGGAAGATGAGATTTAACAGAACTTACTGATAAAATAATGAAAAATTGCTTATTCTTCTTCCGGATATCACTTTCTCAGAATCATGGGAAACACTAATAAAGCTTTGAACTCACTGAAGCTTTTCGACTGCGGAAGCTTGAGAATTGTGACTCAATATGGTCAGTCCATAATATTAACATTAGTGTCCTAGCCTCTCTCCATAGACCTTGTCCATAACAAGGTGGTTAACAGAATGGATTTTGGTGATTATACATGTAGAATTGTCCTAATCTATTTTCATCCATTATTTATTTTCATGGATTTATTTTCATTCAGACAAAAGTAGCATAAGGAGACTGCAGTCCAACACTGCAGTCAAATAGTCTAGGCTAACTTAGAGAGTTAGGAATGATTGATTATTCAATATTTTAAACTTAAGATATCCTATTCTTTTATCTGCAAACAGTATTTTTCCACACACATTATATAAAAACTCTTTTTTTTAGTCACCGATTGATATAAATCTTAAAAAACATTACAGTGAAAATTTAGTATCCTCTTATGAAACAATAAAAGTTTGATTTCATAAGATTCATGAGAAATATTTTTTGAAATAAATATTACGATACTTTCCTTAAGCGAGGTATTTTACAGCTCAATGCCCAGATATTAGAGTTTTCGGCTAGGTCTGTTGTTCCTTTCCTGATTATGTATATGATTTGTGTATTTGAGGATGTAGAATAAATAAATTATATGAAAATTGGAATATAATCTATAATATCCTCCTGCAGACGGCACTTTGCCATGGAGAAAAAAACTGACAATGAATTTTATAATTGATTTCTTTTGTATTGCAATTACAGTATTGTGAAATTAAATAAAGGCCATTTTATCATTATTATTGTATAATATGTAAAATTGGATATAATTATTCAAATAAAAATAAAGTTCTGACTCACTTTTTCCAGCTCCAGTTTCCTCAGTTTCATCATCTCCATCAGTTTTAGCAGTTGTAGAATACAACTGATGAGTTAGCAGCCATATGAATATAAATAATTGTTGATATGATAATGATGATAGAAATATCTGCAAGTACAAGTATTTTTTCCATCAAGTATATCAGGAATATCACCAAAATTATAAATGATTTGAAAGATTTTATGCTATTCATTTTTCACAGAATTTTTTATTTGTATCATCAATTCATATCCAAGATGGAAGATTCATTATAAATGGCAGTTACCAACTGCTGGAATATTGAGAAAACAAAGTTTTATTTTTGTCACATCCACATTTATTAGACTTGTACACAGTACTGCAGTCACGTGTTGAAATCAACACATCTCCAGTAACTGTAGTTTGTTTTCATCTACAGCTGGATATGTGTTGATATCAACACGAAACTGTAGTCCTGTGTACAACTCTAATAAATGAGGATGTGACAAAAATAAAACTGTATTCTTTCAATTATGGGAAATTTTACAATATCGATTCTTATCCAAGTAATTTTATCACACTGGAATATTATTAGGCTACTGTATAATAACTATTCCAAATATCCAATGGAAGTTCTATCTTCTGTTGCACTGTGGTTGTTGAAGATTCCTTGTTTTCGTGTATTCTTGTTGTAAATAAGCTTTGCTGTCGAACAAGGGCTGATGAATTCTCCAACCAATATGGCATGATATATCGGATGCTGACCTTCCGTGAGTGACCGAAAAACTATCTCCAATCTATACTCCATACAAAATACCATTTGACTAGGAGGAAAATGCGGTGCAGAGAAATGGAGGGGAGATCAGCCAATTACTGTGATGGATACAGTCATAGGTAGAAGCGCAGATGCCAATTTGTCGATTAGACTCAGTCGACTGAAGGCTTCCAGACAGAAAACTCCCTAAGTTTGATATGAGCGCTTGAATGCTCACGAGAAATTAGAGAATGATGGCCGGTGCTGAACGGCAACTTGGCCGCCGTTGTATCCCTACCTCTGTATGCCTTCTCTGCTGCTAATGTCTCTCCCAAGTCAGAGGTTATTTTGTACAGAGTATAATCACCACTGCCTGGAGGTCATCATCCCTCATCCTCATCTACCACCCCTTTGAACACTCAACTCATTGCCGAAAAATCCTGGATAGCTACTTGATACCTCCTCTACGATATCAAAAATGTGACCCCATGAATTTTGGTCCCTTGAAGACAAGTTTGATTACTTAAGACAGGTTAATTCCAGTTTACACGTGAAGATAGGCTTCATAATGAAAAGTTTATTATTTCAACTTTCGTTATAGGAGCAGACAGTCAACCGCGAACTATGTTATCATTTCCAAAACTCTTAGAACACAAGAATAAGAACTACATTATTGACCAGATTGAAATTGGCAGACGTCAGGGGTCTCGCACGACTTCCAAACAACTGAGCCTTCCCCGGGAAAATTAATTGTCACTAGAAGAGCGTCAACTTCATGAGGGAGCGACAATTTCATGAGAGAGACGCGAATTCGTGAGAGAGTGGTAGCTTCATGACGGAGTGGTAAATTCATAAGAGAGTGTTAACTTCACCAGAGAGTAGTAACTTCATGAAAGAGTGGTAACTTCACCAGAGAGTAGTAACTTCATTACAGAGTGGTAACGTCATGAGAGAGTGGTAACTTCAAGAGAGAGTTGTAAATTTACAAGAGTGAGTGGTAACTTTATGAGAGAGTGGTAGCTTCATGAGAGAGTGGTAACTTTATGAGAGAGTGGTAACTTCATGAGACAGTTGTAAATTTACAAGAGAGAGTGGTAACTTCATTCGAGAGTGGTAACTTTTTGAGAGAGTGGTAACTCCATGAGAGAGAGGTAAATTCATTGGAGTGTGGTAGATTCATGAGAGAGTGGTAGCTTCATGAGAGAGTGTTAACCTCATGAGAGAGAGTTAACTTTACAAGAGTGAGTGGTAACTCCATGAGAGGGTGGTAGCTTCATGAGAGAGTGGTAACTTCATGAGAGAGTGGTAGCTTCATGAGAGATTGGTAACTTCATGAGAGAGTGATAACTTCATGAGAGAGCAACAACTTCATGGCAAAGTTGTAACTTCATGAGAGAGTGGTAACTTTATGAAAGAGATGAAGCTTCATGAGAGAGTGGTAACTTCATGAGAGAATGGTAACTTCATGAGAGAATGTTAACTTCATGGGAGGGTTGTAGCTTCATGGAGAGTGGTACCTTCATGAGTTAGTGGTTACTTCATGAGATAGTGGTACCTTCATGAGTTAGTGGTTACTTCATGAGATAGTGGTACCTTCATGAGTTAGTGGTAACTTCATGAGAGAACGGCAACTTTATGAGAGAGTAGTTGCTTCATGAGAGAGTGGTACCTTCATGAGTTAGTGGTTACTTCATGAGATAGTGGTAACTTCATGAGAGAGTGGCAACTTCATGAGAAAGTGGTAACTTTATGAGAGAGCAGCAGCTTCATGAGAAAGTGCTACCTTCATGAGTTAGTGGTTACTTCATGAGAAAGCAGCATCTTCATGTGAGAGCGACAACTTCATGAGAGAGTGGTACCGTAACTTCATGATTAATACTTAACTGCTAGTCATTTATCCGTTGATATCGTTAACTCATGATGGATGATATTGCCAATTATACTTCATTAAATTTATAAATATATGATAAAATGTATACTCACCATTATTGATCAATATTTCTGGATAAACCTTCCTGGAGCGAGCAGCAGTTTTCACTTATGGTGACAGCTCTTGTAAAAATATACCAATAAGCCTTCTCATCCCAATTTCTCTCTAAACAAGATTTCAATCAAGTGTGGAGGAAATTAAATTGAACAGAAGATTTCAATTGAAGAGAAGATTTCAATTTTCTCCCTACATTCCTCATGGTTATTTCATTTTTGATAACTTTAAAAATACATCTACAAGCCTTTTTGTTCCAATTTGAGTCTGAAGAAATTTTCATTCAAGTGTACGAATATTATTTGATTCATTTTCCAATTTAATTTGTACTAGAAAATGAACATTTGAAAAATAGCAATAAAATATTAAATTTTTCAATTACGAATTAAAGCAGATAATTAGATTGGATCTTCAAATATAAAAGGTCGTTATCTAGGGTCGAATAACTATAATGATTGAACTTCATGAAGAAGTAATTCAAAACTTGAATCAATTGCGTATTGAAATATGATTCCTTTAAAATTATCCCCCCACTTGTGTTTTGCAAGAATTGACAGGGGAAATAAGGATTCTCTATCAAATCAAAATTCCCCACATTCGATTCACTCGATTGAAAATTTGTTTAGACTTAAATTGGGATGTAAAGGCTTTTCGAAGTGTATTTTCACTGTTATCATAAATGAATTAACTTTGTGAAATGTGAAAAATAAAATTAAAATCTTCTTTTTAAGCATTTCTCCTCCACACTTATTTGATAATTTTCTATGGAGGGAAATTGGAATGGGAAGGTTTATTTTGGTATATAATTGCAAGAACTAACACTATAAGTGAAAGTTTTCCCAGTGCTCCTCTCAGGAAGGTTTATCCGAAAATTGATAAATAATGGTGAGTTTACATTACATCATTGATTCAAAATTTTTAAGAAGAATGAATTGACGATATCAATTGGTCAATAACGAGCAGTAGAATATTGATCATGGAGTGACCATTTCTTTCTTCAATTTGTTGTTTCTAATCATTTTTTTGTCACTTCAATTGATAAACTCTACATTTCGAAAAATTAATAATGATGTCATTTTTGATGGATGAGAGAAGTTCAAGTAAATTCCGATATTCAACTCTAGATTCACCCTTGATGTAGGCTGAATGCTTTTAATGTATTTTTCTTGGCAAGAGAAGGAATTAGAAGAGATTAAACTAATGAAACATTGAACCTTTCCTATTATATAAATTCTAACACAACTGATAATAAGTCTTTGATGGTGAGAGTCTCAATTAAGTTTGAAAAATTTCCTTGTACTTGCAGATATTCCTATCATCATCATCATCATTTCTGCAATTATTCATATTTATATGGCTGATGACCTATCAATTGTTTGCGACAAATGCTCTTCCATCTCCTGAAGATGATCTGAAAAATCTTGACAAAAGTGAGTTGGAAATTGATTTTCTATTTAAAAAAGTATTTTGTCAGAGTGATATTTTTCAAATTTAATGACATAATTTAAGAGATATTTCAAAATTAATAAAACTCTTATCGACATCCTTGTCATTCTCAACTGTTCTCTTTTCAAATCATGAAATGAGAATAAGAAATTGAGAATGATATACAAGTCGAAACTAGACAAAAATTTCAAGGGTACCAGTTATTTTCTATGATTATTAATATAATAATCCTATCACATTAAGCGAGCAATTTCTGTTTATAGTTCATATTTTTATATCTGGTTATTTATGCTCAACGGATCTCAAAAACGGCTTTAACGATTTTCACAAAATTTGGAACGTAGTAGGTTCATGATAAAAAAATTCGATTGCACTAGGTCTCATCCCTGGGAAAACTCGCTGAAGGACATGAAAAGGATAACAATTATTCATCCTTGGAGAAACATATGATAATTTCGTCGTCTGTCGAAACAGAAGATGCGTGTGTGGGAGAGAAACAGAATTATTTCCAGCTGTGTAATCAATCAGCGAGAAATATTATCTAGAAATTCTAATCGACTTGATCAAAATAATCTGATTTGTTGACATGACATGATAATCATTCTAAATTAGAGAATATCATAACATTCAAAGTCAATCATTATTTCACAGTTTTGAGTGATTAGTGAGTGTTATTTTGTTATTCAATTTGGTTTGTAAACAATCTAAATTAGAACTTTTATGTTTTCAAATATTTGGACTGAAAATTTGACCTGAATTCAAGTGTATGGTACATAACCTACTTTTTGGAATAGGCCTATTTATAGTCTAGTGTATAAATAAAAATTCGGGGAAGACACAGTTTTGGGCTGTGCCTGTTAGTCCTTCCCCAATTATTTTGAAGAATTGAGTTCTGTTTATCAATATAGTTATTTGTGCAACTAGTGCGCAAAGTGACAGTTTGCTGCACCAAAAGAAAAGTTTACTTGGTTTCTTGAGTGCAGCAGAGGAACTTTGTGCACCTATTTCACATTTAATTTTTCCTACAGTTACCATTGAATATGAAAAGTGGGTAATTATGGATAAAATGATGGCTGAAATCCATCAAATGTTTGTGTGTGTGTGATGCTGTTATTAATAACAACCTAAATTAATTTAAAAATTAATAATCCAATTGAAGTTGAAAATTCACAGCCAAAGTTCTCATCTTTATTCATTCAAGAATCAGAAAAAATACAGATAAAACAAAAAATTGCATTCAAAATACACGCCAACAGCATGGCTGAATGGCTGAACCGACAAGCGCGCGACCTAGCGGGAAGAATCGTACCTAACTTCGTTTCATCCAACTAAAAACAGTATTCAGATATTTAGACATGGTTAACTTATACTAAATTACCGAAAAATAATAAAGTAAACTAAAAAATATTCATTAAATAACATAGACAACAGAAAATATCTATTGTAGTCTATTCTAATGTTATTTTATTAATTTTATTGACATGGATTTCGAACGGTAATTATTTAACCTGAAAATTCGAATTTCATAATGTGTGTTTGCTACATTTCTCATTGCTTATAGTTGAAATAATTATCACTGTCAATAGAAAATAAACATTATTTATTATTAAATGATGATAAGTTATTATTTAATTATGATTTAGATAAACAGAATTCTTGTTTTGGATTTCTAGATTGGGATCTTATCATAAATGTAGGGTAGCCATTGAAATGATTCTTATATAAATCTAACCACAGTCATTGTTACCAACATAATTTTTGTTTTCGTGCACTAATCCTCCATATAACCCACCAACTATTTTGTGTTGCCATGTTGCAAATGTGGAGTGCAGGAAAAATTTTTCCCGCACTAGAGCGGAAAAGTGATTCTTTGCGTTCTGTAATCAGTGCAGGAATGGCCACTTTTCAAGGTAACTGTAGGAAAAATAAATAACGATCGTAGCTCGGAGCTCCGATATTAATTATTATATTATGATTATTATCTATGACTATCATTTTCTAGACAAAGTAGGTACCATAACCATATCAAAATACTTCATCTTTGTTATAAAAAAGCCTATTCCAACAAATAATTCTCATGGATTTTCTAAAATTGAACTGTATAGATTTATATCAGTGCATATACTTGATCTCCAATGCGATGTCACCAACCTTTCCGGAGTTTATATAGAATCTCACATATCAAACAAAAAAGTTTTTTTCTGTGAAAAAATACTTTTCAAAAATGAGAGATTAAATATGAGATCCAACTATTACAATGAATCATTATTAACTTTGCAGTTGGCTCATACTTTTAGACTGCACTTCTCCTTCCTACTGCTACTTTATTCTGAATAGAAATAGATTAATATTAAAGTAGGTTATAAAATAGAAATAGATGTGGTCAATTCTACATGTATAATTTGATATAATAAATAATATCCGATTCATCATCTTGTTGTGGACAAGGTCTATGAAAAGAGTTTAGATCACCAATGTTAATTTTTATGGAGTGGCCATATTGAGTCATAATATTATTCATGCTTCATGCTCCAGTCATCAAATGGTGCCTCTATATTGGGAAGTCTCATGATTCTGAGAGAAGTGATATTCAGAAAAAGAATATTTTTCACAATTTTATAAGAAAGTGTGATAAATTTTATGTTTCAATCACAAAATCAGACTTCATTCTGTAGTCTCAAACCTGGGTTAGATCAACGTAACCTAACCACAGTCATTGTTACCAACATAATTTTTGTTTTCGTGCACTAATCCTCCATATAACCCACCAACTATTTTGTGTTGCCATGTTGCAAATGTGGAGTGCAGGGAAATTTTTCCCGCACTAGAGCGGAAAAGTGATTCTTTGCGTTCTGTAATCAGTGCAGGAATTGCCACTTTTCAAGGTAACTGTAGGAAAAATAAATAACGATCGTAGCTCGGAGCTCCGATATTAATTATTATATTATGATTATTATCTATGACTATCATTTTCTAGACAAAGTAGGTACCATAACCATATCAAAATACTTCATCTTTGTTATAAAAAGCCTATTCCAACAAATAATTCTCATGGATTTTCTAAAATTGAACTGTATAGATTTATATCAGTGCATATACTTGATCTCCAATGCGATGTCACCAACCTTTCCGGAATTTATATAGAATCTCACATATCAAACATTTTTTTCTGTGAAAAAATACTTTTCAAAAATGAGAGATTAAATATGAGATCCAACTATTACAATGAATCATTATTAACTTTGCAGTTGGCTCATACTTTTAGACTGCACTTCTCCTTCCTACTGCTACTTTATTCTGAATAGAAATAGATTAATATTAAAGTAGGTTATAAAAATAGAAATAGATGTGGTCAATTCTACATGTATAATTTAAAATAATAAATAATATCCGATTCATCATCTTGTTGTGGACAAGGTCTATGAAAAGAGTTTAGATCACCAATGTTAATTTTTATGGAGTGGCCATATTGAGTCATAATATTATTCATGCTTCATGCTCCAGTCATCAAATGGTGCCTCTATATTGGGAAGTCTCATGATTCTGAGAGAAGTGATATTCAGAAAAAGAATATTTTTCACAATTTTATAAGAAAGTGTGATAAATTTTATGTTTCAATCACAAAATCAGACTTCATTCTGTAGTCTCAAACCTGGGTTAGATCAACGTAACCTAACCCAACCTAACCTAATCTAACTTATATTTTCATGTTAATAAGTGTTCACCATTTTGAGATGGATTCCACTGTGGACAACAAATTTTTGGAATTTTGATTTTTTTCAGCGTGTCGTATCGATGATGAATGTGCAGACGATGAATGGTGTATTCAATCGTATTGTAAGCAGCTACCAACTAATGAATTGCCGGACACCGTTTGGCGAAGCCCAACAAAAAAGTAAAGCTACAAATCATCAGCCAATGTGTTACTATCCTGAACTAAAATACACTTGATAAAATTATCATTTTCATGGGTGATCAGGATCAAAAATTTACATTGTTCTTATAGATTAAACAACTCTCAAATTGAAACAACCATATATGCTAGTATATTAATATTATTGAACAAGATTCCCAACTCATTTACATTTAGTACCTAATGCTGGAGGGAGGTCATGAGAATCAATACCATACACACCAAAGCTTCTCCAACTGCTCACTCTGAGAGAGACTGTCTTGTTTTTCCATTTGAGAACCAGAGGTGTATCCTATACTATTAAACGAGCAATTTCTGTTTATATCCTATACTATTAAACGAGCAATTCCTGTTTATATGTTCATATGTTTGTATCTTGGATCTCAAAAACGGCTCTAACGATTCTCACGAAATTCAGAGCATAGTAGGTTTATAATATAAAAATTAGATTGCACTAGGCCTCATCCCTGGGAAAACTCGCTGAAGGACACTAAAAGGATAATTATTATTCATCCTTGGAAAAACAGCTGATAATAATTATTGAATGAAAAAGACTAAGAAATTATCAAAAAACCACTGATTTATTGAGATCTGTTTATCAGAGATTGACAATGGTGTAATAACCGAAACCGGTCTTTCTAATTATCAATAAATCAGTGGTTTTTTGACAATTTCTTAGTCTTTTTCATTCAATATGAATAATTACCACAATATCAACTTCTCAACTACACAAAAAGTGATAATAATTATTTCGTCGTCTGTTGGAAGTGAGTAAGCGAGTTCATGTGTGTGGGACTGTGTCAAAATTATGACTCAGCTGTTGAACTTTTGTAATCATTCAATCAGGTACTTAGTGCCGGTTGCAAAAAAGCCGGGTTATTTTCAATCCTGATTAATTCCAGTAGATCCATCTTTTTGAAATGGTCTTCTCTGATTTGGTCCACGCGAGATTAATCAGAATTAAAATTTAACCGGATTTTGTGCAACCGGGCCTTTGTGTGGGAAATTTTGCATTCCTCTGGGAATGAAACCCGATATACTGTGATTAGATAGAATATTTTTGTATGAGCTATGAATGTTATCATTAATAACAAGCAAGTGCTTGTCTGCAGATGGAAATTGGGATTTTCGTTTGATAATAATATTAAGTAAAGGATTATTATAATTTCTTCTTTCGTAATAAATTTTCTATGCTTTTGTACTCCAGATCGAAGCTCGGTCCCCGATATTGTACATTAATCTACCTACATTATTCTGTTAACACTATTTCTATGTATCTAACACGACATGCAGTCAGATATTAATAATATAATATTTATTTTTGATATAATAAATATATAATATAATTAATAATTATAATATTTGACTGCATGTCGTGTGAAATACATAGCTAAATTACATCGCAGCTCGGAATGGATCAAGAAACCATTATCATTACCTTTGTTCATCTTTCTACAATTTCCAATATCAGAGCAAAGCTCTGCCCTGTTTATTTAATCAGCCTGGTTGTTCATACAAAATCAGAAATCTACGAATAATAATATGATAGCAGTGATAGCGGGAATCCATCCATCAAAGCATAATATTATGTTTGTTTCTCAACCTTTAATCCATGCTCCAAGGCCTTGTCAGATCGATTCCACTACCGTCGCGATATTTCAAAAATCTCTCACTGTCTTATCAACAGCTATATTCAGGTCAGAGGTCGCTTAGAAGGCGGTAGTACCGCTGGTTCCACGCACTAACACTTGCTGAGAGATTTTCCTCAGCTGATGCGAAGCAAGCCAATCTGATTTTTCATCTATAATTTATATAAAAGCGAAATGGCACTCACTCACTGACTGACTGACTGACTCACTCATTCGCAGAACTAAAAATCTACCGGACCAAAAACGTTCAAATTTGGTAGGTATGTTCAGTTGGCCCTTTAGAGGCGCACTAAGAAATCTTTTGGCAATATTTTAGCTCCAAGTGTGGTTTTTAAGGGTTTGAAGTTCGTCTTTTAGCATGTATATTAATCTTATTCTCTTAATTACAATTGAAAAATGTCCATACCATATGTTAATATAGAACTATAATCTAGAGAGAGTACCTCTTCGAAACAGTTGTTAACTGGTAACTAAATTAATAATTTTGTCAGGTTGGCATTAAGTTGAGTTGACTTTGTTAGGTTGGCACCAAGTTGAAGATTAAAATGCATTAATTCAATATTATATTACTAGCCGTCAGGCTTGCTTCGATCGCCATATCCGTTTAGCCAGACGTTTAGTCTGGACCCCCGACTGGATCGTCCTAGCATGTATGATAAAAATCCTCAAATGAAAAATGCAGGCGAGCGAAGCGAGCCTGCTGATCTCCCTCTTGGACGATCCAGTCGGGGGTCCAGGGGGCGGAGCCCCGATATGGCGAGCGAAGCGAGCCTGACGGCTAGTATTTGAATATATGGAAAGATATTTTCATAAGAAACACATGCATACAGCTACGTTTCCCCGAGTCCTTCACTAGTCGCTACCAGTGACTATAGAATGAAACATTTCATTAGTATGGTATGTTACATATTACTTTACATTACATGAGTATAGTATGTTACATTCTATACCCACTATACTCCGTTCAAATAAACTTCGGACTTGGGATGGACATGCGCAACAGATAAGGCATACAGCGGCAGGGATACAACGGTGGCTATGTTACCGTTGTGTACCGGCCAGCGTTCTCTAATTTCCAGTGAGTATTCAAGCGCTCATTTTAAGCTTAAGAAGTTTCCTCTCTGCAATCACAGACTCGACTGACTCTATTGGACAAATTGACAACTACGCTTCCACCTATGACACAAACTTTCACTGCAATTGGCTGATCTCTCTCCATTTCTCTGCGCCGCGAATTCCTCTGAGTCTGAAGAAGATTTTCATGGAGTATAGAGGAGGAAGAGATCAGATTATTATACGTAGATAATCTGAGTTTGGGGTCAAAATAATATGGAATACAACTGTCAAATGGATTAAATAACCTCAATTTTAAGTTATAGAAATGTTTTTTAAGATGTGCTTACTTCAATTTAAGATACTGAAGTTGATTCTTCAATCACTGAATATATGAAAAATCCATGGTTGCTAATGAATTTATAAATTATGAATGGGATTTTATGTACTTTGCTCTTATTTGGACAGTACATAGTATAAATTGGAAATGGGACAGTTTTGGGCATGAGCCTGTAGTGCCTTTCCTCATGTTAAGTATGTGTACACAATGTGATAAATAAATAAATAAATAATTCACGTGTTCAATTATTGTGGCCTATTGTTGACGACTTGAATTTCTATGATTATCCAACAGAGTGCAGTATATGCTCATAGCTCGTACAGAGACTATAGAAACATTTATTTTGTAATGGGTATGATATTGAAATAAATCTATTTATTGGGTTAATTAAAAAAAGTGTAGAATCAGGACTTTACGATGAGACTTCAGTGATCTTGTAGCTGAATTTTGTGTGTAAATTTCTATCGTGGGAAAATTACTTTTCAGCAGAATTTTCTCACATTAAGATTTTGCTATTTTGCATCCGGGAAGACTCCTTTCCTACCCTGACAACGACAGACTGTTGTCTTCCCGATATTATTCTACAGACTCTGTCTGTGAAAAATCTTTTCTATCCTCTCATAATAGTCGACATACTGACTATTAATTTAAAAGCGTTTCGGACGATTGAGAGTGATTCCCATACCCTTAAGGGCAGTCACAGAGTACGGTATGATTGTTAGTACCATTATATTATCTAGCTCATGCTTAAAACCCTCGAATGACCGAGTCCTCAATTATTTATTTGAAGTAGAGAAATGTATGAAGTTCACGCTACCATCGTAAACAGTTAGAATTCCAGACAAACAGTTAGCAAAATCTTATAGACAGTTTAGAATGATGCAATGAAATGATACAGATTATTTGTTTTTCAAATTTAAATTGGATTGATTCATTTAATGAAATTTAGAAGTGATTAGAATGCAAAAATTTTTTTATTAATAAAGTCCCATGTCTCGCACTTTAATATTCTAGAGATCTCTCTCTCTTGTTTTTGGAACAAATGACTGAAACTGTCCAGCCCTAGAACGATCACATGACAACCATCCCACCAATACAAACCTAAAAACCTGTTATAGAATAAATTGTACATATAAATATTATATAAACTCATGTTATTTCAATTATTCACTGCTTACTGCTGTATATTTCTAAAAGTTGATTACCCTGATCTACTTTCAGCCTACTCCAGTTTATTAATCAAGAATAGAATAGAATAGAATAGAAAAATGCTTTTATTCTCCATTAAACTATAAATATACAATAAGTAAACACACATTTACGGCTTGATCACACGATCGCCAGCCGGAAAGTCGGAAAACATGCGATTGTGGAAAATACATGAATATGATCCAAGTGTATAGTAAAATACAGAAATTATGCGAAATAATGATGAATCAAGTAGTCACACAGTAAGCAATATAATGTATAGTGTAATGATCTAGTCAGTAACGTGAGTGAATATACAATGAGAAAGGTTGAATCCTCAAATTGAAACCAACTCAAAATAAAAAACAAGGCTTGAACTAAAATAAACAGAATGTTGAAGAGAGCAGAAAATAACAATTACAAGTGATACCAAAAATCAAGTAGTGAGTGCCTCGACAAAGTAGCCAATGATAGCTCTACCAATTAAATTCCTGGGTGAGAACATGTCTGTAATTCCAGGCTTCTCTACAGTAAGAGGCTAGTTTCTTCCAATCTTTGCTGTTCATGTACATAGTAAACTCTCCCCTTGATTGTTCAACAACACCAAACCATTTCTTCCTCCATTCCTTCAAACAAGGGCATCGAGCAATGAAATGGAATGCATCCTCAGCCTCCTTCAGATTGCACATCGAGCAAATATAGTTCCCATTAGCTACCCAAGGTTTATAGTTCAAATGGATTTAGCTCACCCCTTGCCTTGAAAATCCACCTCATAACCCACATTTGGGTGTCCTTTCCAATGTATTTCTTGTCACTTAGCTCAAAATCGAGAGTCCTGTACAACGCATGAAACCGTCCCGCTCGTGCTTCACCTATAAATTTATTTCTGTGAAACATTTGCAGAACAGACAGTATGCTCTGGAAAGACTCCCTCCAACTTATCACGTTCTCCAAAGAAAGATTAATATTCAAGTTTACCCTATCACAAACGACCTTCCACTCCCTGAACCAAAAGCACTTATCTCTTACTACTTGCTGAGCTAAAATTTTTGGTAGTCTTTCATCTTCCATTTTCATGATTTGTGAAATGTAATTAAAATGCAACCTGAGGCAGTATTCAGAGAGAGGAGTTAGTCCTGTTTCGATGAAGAGCATATAATAATTGGGCGTATTTATGGGTAGAGCAAACACTTTTTTGATGAAGAAGCGCTGCAGTTTTTCAATATTTTCGTACTGTTTACAACCCCATACTTGAGCCCCATAACATAAGACTGTCCTAGCGCATGCCTTAAATAATTTACATTTAGAAGAAAAGTCGACCCCATTACCATTCAGCATTCCTCCCCAAGCCAGATTCAAACCTAATTTTGCTTTAGACAGTTTATCACTCAGATGCTTTTCAAAACTAAGGGTGGGTGTCAGAACTACTCCCAAATATTTATATTCCTTCACGCATTCGATTCTCTCTCCCTTGTAGAACCATTTTTCGTACCTGCTCAATTTTCCTCCGTTTTTGAAAACCATTATTTTTGATTTATTCAGATTGACCTTCAAGTTCCACATTTCGCAATATCGTTCCAGATTATTTATCATATATTGGAGGCCAGTTGGAGAATCCGATAATATGGCAATATCATCCGCTTATAGCAACACTCGAATCTTCATACCTGCGATTAACAACCCTCCCCCCAGCTCATCATGCAAGTCATTCATAAAAAGTGAAAAAAGCAACGGACTCAATAAACAACCCTGTCTTAAGCCTGACCTAGTCTCAAAACTTTGAGTCAGCCTCTCAGAGCACCAGACGCCAGCTGAAGTACTCGAGTTATTATCATTTAATGCTTTAATAATATTTAACATTTTAGTTGATAATCCTAAACAACTTAGTTTGTAAAATAATGCTTTCCTATCAATAGAATCGAAAGCCGCTGAGTAATCGACGAAGAAACAATACAATTTACCTCTTTTTTTAGCTAATCTTAGACTCGCGATAGATGTCAATGAAAATATATTATCCATTGTTGAGTAGCCTTTACGGAATCCCGTCTGAAACTCATTTAGAATCTTGTTTTCTTCGACCCACTAATTGAGTCTATTCAATATCAAACCCGCGAAAATCTTAAAAAAAGTTGTAAGAAGACTAATTCCTCTGTAGTTGCTCACTTCATCGCTAGCACCTTTCTTGAACAACGGAAAAATTATGGCGAACTTGAAACTACTTGGTACTCTGCCCAATGTGAAAATCATATTGAATAACTCTAGTAATTTATCTAGCATGACGTCTGGAGCATTCTTATAATACTCGAACGGTATTTGATCTTCTCCTGGAGCTTTATTATCTTTAACTGATCTCAATACATTTTTCACCTCTTCCATAATAAAATCTGAGTCTAAGCGATTATTTACAATGTAATGTTCTGCGTATGAGCGTGGTAGCGCAAATAATTCAGTGTTAAGAAGGTCTCTGAAATAATTCACCCAATCCTTAGGACTTATAGAGTTATTCAATATTCTAGGTCTTCTTTTTAATTTATTCATAGCCTGCCAAAAGACTTTGGGGTTTGAGGCTGACGAGATAGTGTTCAAAAGAGCTTTCTGATAACTTTGACGCTTTTCTTCACACAATTTTTTGAATTTATTTTTCTCACATATATACATTTCTCTCGCACGATCATTATTGATACGCCTATACAATCTCAAAAGAGATAACACTTTGTTTCGGGCTCTCCAACAATCATTGTCGAACCATTCTTGCTTTCTTTTGAACTTTGTTCGACCTTGACCGTTACCGAGAGATAGACCTACTTCTCGAATTATTTCAGTAACAGTTTGGCATGCCAGCTCTACGTCTTCACCTATACACAAGTTATTTATCGACCGTCCCATCTTATCTCTTATCTTGAATCTTGAATCTTGAATCTTGAATCTTGAATCTTGAATCTTGAATCTTGAATCTTGAATCTTGAATCTTAATCAATGATTTGATCTTATCTTCTCATATAATTATTTTATTTTATTAATTTTCTCTTTTTCTTTCTCTTGAATATTCATATTAATTGAAACTTTTAAAATATTTTCATTTATAAATAAATCTTCAGTTGAATTGATGAAATTAACGTTTTGGTAGAGAGTTAGTGGGAAGGATATCTTGAATATTCTTTCCGAAGAATGGACATTGATATGTCCAAAGCTCCGCCAATTTATGTAGATGCATAACAATCTTATCTTTAGTTATTACGAATTGCTTTTTTCGTATCATGTACAGTTCAATAATTATTTTCTCAGTCTATATTATGTAAATTCATCTATAATTTTGCTGTATTGTAAGCTATTTTATATAAGTGTATAGGCGAGTATATATTGTAATCTACATAAAGTACTCAATCAATCAATCAATCTCAACCCTCATCTGGGGGCGGTTACAATTTACAGTCACTGTAATAGCTCAAGTTCTTCTTATGAACATTATCATAGCCGATAGCCAGTCACACTTTTCAATCACATGAAAGAGAAGAATTTATTTATTGCTTCATACAGTGTATGATTACAAAGCTTTTGGAAAATCTCCACAAAAATGAACAGAAACAGTTTTTCACACAACAAAACTAATATAGATTTCCATATTATTCTTTCTACTAGGAAACAAACTAATGTAGGAAAACAAAAATGTTTGACCTCAATAATAAATCATGAACATTATCTTTTCATTAATTATTGTAGATAGTTTAATCGAAACTGTCAACACAATCTAACTCATGATTTTCAACTTTGCATCTAAGAAAGCCGCAATCATGGCCTTCGCATGGGTCCTCACAATACAAGTTCATGCACACTCTATCATCATTGCAGTCTTCACTCATTTTGCAGCCTGAAAAATTGAAAATTATAAAAATTATTGAGAGTGAAATCCAAGTCATAACGATAAACACTTATCAAAATAGAAATATAGGTCCACACCCACCCCCTTATTACAGTGGGTAGGGGTGGAGACTTTTGATATGTTTACCTCTCAACTCCTCACTGCCCTCAACAGAACTACTGGGTCGAAACTTGTCTTCCAAACTTCTCCTTCCAAACCCTTTTTTGAGCATTCATTGCTTGGGTGAAATTAGATAAAACTATTTTATATAAAATTGTTTTCAGTGGGTGAAAGGTATAAAGTTATAATAGCAGTAACAAAGCATTCGACATCATTACCGGATAATGACAATGTATTTGAGCCATTTTCTGTAATTTTTACGAGTTGAGGTAGTGTAAATGACCAACCAATCAATTAATAAATGATCAAATAATAATTACTGTAATACCTTCAAAATGTAATTATCACATTTATAATAATGGAATTAGTAAAATCAAGGACGAGTAATGAAACATTATCAATAAAAAAAAGGAATTGTATTGAGTCTATATATGAATGAGAAATGGCACTCACTCACTGACTGACTGACTCACTCACACGCAGAACTAAAAATCTACCGGACCAAAAACGTTTAAATTTGGTAGGTTTGTTCAGTTGGCCCTTAAGAAGCGCACTGAGAACGGATTTGGAAAAATTTCCAATGATACGCCCAAAATCTGAGTTTTCAGCGGTTTTTTTTTGCGTTTTCTCAGCTTTATCGAGAACAAATGAACAGAAAATGTTCAAATTTACTACAGAAGCTCAGCTAGGGTGTAATAATGTTGTGCTAGAAGGAATTTGAAATAACGCCAAAGATACGCCCAAAATTAGCGTTTTTCCATCGTTTTTTTAGCGTTTTCTCAGCTTTATCGAGAACAAATGAACAGAAAATGTTCAAATTTAGTACAGAAGCTCAGCTAGGGTGTAATAATGTTGTGCTAGAAGGAATTTGAAATAACGCCAAAGATACGCCCAAAATTAGCGGTATTTTTGCGTTTTCTCAGTTCTTTCATCAAGTAATAGACAGAAAATGTTCAAATTTGGTACAGAGGTTTAGGTAGGGTCTGAAAATTTTGTGATGAGGTGACTTTAATATTTCATCAAAGATACGCCCAAAATCTGCTTTTTTCCAACGTTTTTCCTCAGCTGTTCTGCGTTTAATCAGTACTTTGACTTTCTGATGGAATGAAGCATGCTTAAATGAAAAATGCAGGTGATCGAAGTGAGCCTGCTGATCTCATTTTTGGACAATCCAGTCGGGGTTCCAGGAGGCGGAGACCCCTGGCTAGACGGATATTATAATATGAAATTCAAATAATGGAAATTATTTTGACAATATTCCAAAGTGAAAATTGCTTAACATCAAGAAATTTGTTGCATACTTTTACATCTCATAGTTGTCAATGAATTAACTGATAATTATCTCAACAGTCTTTTAAATAATTAAAAATAATAGAATGATAACCCTGTTTGACCTCCTTGTTCACCTTCTTTTCCCCCTCCTCCTCCTCTCGCTACTTACTAAGTTTTGGAAGAGCTCCACCCAAAAGTCCCAATTTTGTGTTTTCGCTAAGAGAATAGGCTCCATTATTTTCATTTCCTCCTCCATAGTTGTAACCATGTTGTCGATATTCATAATTATTGTTTCCTGAAAAAAGTTTATTAAAAATAATTTTCAAGAATAATAATTATTCAATCTTCCATAATTTTTTGTCCCATCAATTAATGATGGAATTTGATTTCTTTATGACCGTCATGCATCCACTTCTTCTAAAAGGTTCTTATTGTCAGCATGTATATGGCAACAGTGTGCCATATACAAAATATAATATAAAATATATTAAATATAATATATATTTTCAACAGTGCACTTGGCAACACCTATAGTGAGGTCCACGTTATAATTACAGTAAAGAAAGATAGGAGAAAAACGTTGCCGATCCTATGTCTTGTCAATGCTTCTATAGACGGTCGCTAATACAGGTCTATTGATGTAATATTAACGGTTCATTCTCGTTTAAAATTATCAATTATATTTTATCAAACAATATATTATATTTTTCAATAATTTCATAATGAATTTCCATAATTAAGATAAAATATTCTGTTAATAGCGCTATCCGCTTTCGTGAATGATAGACAAGGATAGCAATACCATTGCCAATCAAACAGTGCCATTAAAACGTGGACTTCAGTATAGTCACGATAATGGAAGGATGACGAGCATGCATATTAATTTTTGGAATTGTTTCAACGTATTCTTGTTCCAATGGCTTTGGAAGACTCGCGACTCATCGTTCAGTGTGAAAAATCATTCAAAGAATGAGAATTCATTCAGAGTTATGACCATTTTTGTATTTTCAAGTGAATTGGAATTATCTTCCAAAAACAGGAGACCAGAAAGGATATCAAGAATTATTCTGAAATTGTGGGACAAGTGGGACAATAAATGAATACTAACCATCATTCCATAAACATCGCAGTATAAATTCTTAGCCTCGCCAAAAGATGCAATATTAAAACTTTCAATAAACTTATTTAATCAATATTATTGATCCGAAATAGTATTCTAATTTCTTTACTCAAGCAGCATGGTTAAAAAATTGATGGATTTGACAGTTGAAAGAGTATCTAGTGATTGAATACTCCTCTTTAGAGTAGTGGGATATGGTAACGCTTATTAGTATTTCAATTGAATTGAATTATTTTTTCAATGGAGAATCAAACCAACTAGATCTCTGGTTGAGTTAGTTGACCGAATTGAAAATTGAAGGAGAGAATTAAACTAGAACATAAAATATACAAGGTTGTAATCTAGGGTCGAATAGCTCTAATAATTATAGTTTATAAATAGTGATTGAAAACTCTAGTAAAATGATATCTCTTTAAAAAAAACTCCTCCACTTATGCTATGCAAGAGTTGAAAGGAGAAATGAAAATCTCATTTTCAATTTATTTTCCTCCACACTTGATTGAAATTTTCTTTGCAGAGGGATTGGATTAGGAGGATTATTGGTATATATAATCGAAAAAACAGTCAACATAAGTAAAAACTGCTTCTTTCAAGAAAGTTTTTTTTCAAAAGTTCATTTAAAATGGTAAGTTGTCATTTCATCATTGATTTAAAATTTCTCAAGAAGAATGAATCAACAATATCATTTAGCAATATCAATGGGTGAATGACGAGTAGTAGATATTTTACATGGGGAGGTTTTTTCGCCTATTTTGTCACTTTCATATGTAAACTTCACGTTTGGTAGGATCCATAAGGAAGTAAGTCTGGATAGATAAGAGAAATTCACGTGAATTATCTGACATGCATTTATAATAGACTTTTATAGTAGTTCATGTTAATGCTCCTGATCAATTTCACTAGACAGATGAATGAATTTGAATAGATGATAGAAAAGAACATATTGTAACAAGATAAAAGTATAGAACCTTTCGAGTGATAAAAATTTGGTAATTTGCCTGATATTGAATTATTGATGAATTTCTAATATAATTTGAAAAATTATTTGTACTTGCAGATATTCCTGTCATCATCATCATCATTTCCACAACTATTCATATTTATATGGCTGATGTCTCATCAATTGTATGCGACAAATGCTCTCCCATCTCCGAGACGTATATATCATGAGAAAGATCTCGACAAAAGTGAGTTAAAACTCGATGAATTTATTGAATATTACATTTCATATACTAATTTCAACAAATAATTCTTATGAATCTTCTGAAATTAAAATTTGATTGATCCATAAGAAAATACTACTCAATCTTCACTGCACTGTTTTCAAACTTTCCGAAACTTAGTGGGTGATTTGAAGAAATAAATAATTTATATCTGTAGGTGGAAGAATATTTATTTAAGATGAGAAAGAAAATCAATGAAAAATATAATTATGAGATTTATAGACCACATGATGAATCATTCCTATTTTCCGAAGCTCATTTGAATGCAGTCATCTTTTGCTTCTTCTGTCAGAATAGTAATGGATTAATGAAAATATATAATGAATAAGAATGGATGTTGTCAATTTTAAATGTATAATTGACAAAAGATATAATTGAAATGTATATCTTGTTTTGGACAAAGTCTATGAAAAGAGGCTGAGATACCAATGTAAATTATTATAGAGTGTCCATTTTGAGTCACAATTTTCATGCTATCCCCAATCATTCAGCATTGGTGTGTTCAAAGTTTCATTGGGAAGTCTCATGATTCTGAGAGAGGTGATATTCAGTAAAAAAGTCTCTACTTTTTCATCAGTGAATTCTGAATGATTTAATCCTCCAACAGCAAATAAAGATTTCACTCTGATTGACAAGTTATAATTTTATTTCGATACATGTTCATAACTTTGACAAGGATTTCACTTTGAACAATATACAATTTCTAGTTATAGATTTTTCTTTTTTCAGCCTGCGACAGCAATCATGACTGTGGCGTGGAAGTGGGATTCTGCGATGACGTGTTTTGTGTGGAGGGAGTCTGCAAATGTAGAAACTACCCAGTGAATTGAAAAAATATTTATTCATAAAACATGTAAAAATACAAATGAATAGTGTCACAGAACTTTATGTAGCCTGCATACTAATTACAAACAAATGTCATACACATAATTTTTTTTTACTTTCCTTGCCCTATTACCATAGGTAAGGAAAGTATTGCTTTCCGAAAAAAATTAAGGTACCCCAATTTCTAAATTTCTATACGTTTCAAGGTCCCCTGAGTCCAAAAAAAATGGTTTTTAGGTATTAGTCTGTATGTGTGTGTGTATGTGTGTGTATGAGTGTATGTGCGTCTGTGTACACGATATCTCATCTCCCAATTAACGGAACGACTTGGAATTTGGAACTTAAGGTCCTTACACTATAAGGATCCGACACGAACATTCTCGATCAAATGCAATTGAAGATGGCGGCTAAAAAGGCGGAAATGTCTTCAAAAACAGGGTTTTTCGCGATTTTTGATCATTCACTATGGAGAGATAGCAGACATCGTTTGTCTCCAGCGTTATTGTCCTGACACCAGCTGGCTTGGATCTTTGAATTAGTAGACTTTAGATGCGCGGTAACACTAGCGTCAGGTAATCAATTTTTGTAACGGCAAGGAAAGTTGTGTGAGTATGCCACACCAGATTTTCAATTTCCTATAACGAATACAGTGATAAGCCTACCAAATATTACTTCAATTCAATAGCAAACTTTCAAATATCTTCCAAAATTCTTAAATCGTTAGGGAATTTTGTAAAAAATGACCTCCCCCCTGAAAACTGTTTTCCTGTCGAGTAGGTCTAATCTATGTCTCAGAAATTCTGCCATAACGGGTATAGTAGCTGTGAGTCTGATTTCTCATTCCTGAATTGGTCTGATTTCGAAAATATAAATAAAATAAATCTTTATTCTATGACAAGTACATTACAGAATAACAATAATCAAATATTGAATTCAACAAAAATGCTTAGTGTACAGTCAATGAATACAATACTGTTTGCTAAAGAGTGAACTTTGTCTGCAAACAGGAGCATATCTCACAATTGAAAATAAAATAGGGAATTCGCTTAGCGTACACACATGAGATATTATAAACTGAAAATAATGGGAATAAAATAATAATGATAATGAATATGAATGATACCAAATAGTAAATATAATAAATAATTAAAACCACACACACACACACACACACACACACACACACACACACACACACACACACACACACACACACACCACACACACACACACACACACACACACACACTCATACAACATGGAGCTGATTTTGTTAAATCATAGCTTACACCTTCCAATGGTGTATCAAAAAAAAAAGAAAAGAAGAACGAGTGAATAAAGTTCAGATTAAAATTCCAAAAAGATCCTCAATCTCTCCCGGTGAACGATTCATCAACCACAATCTTAATCTAGATTTGAAAGAAGCAATACTAGCTACATTTTTGACTTCAGTGGGAAGACAGTTGAAAAATTTCGGGCCCAAAAAAACGAAGCTCTTCTGAAACAAAGTACAATGAGAACGAGGCAATGTTATGAACCCCCTCTCAGCATTCCTAGTGTAATAGGGTAGGCCTACATCAGGTCCATGGTTACCACTTTTCTTATAAAATAGTGCCAGAACCTTGAAGACATACAGATATCTCAACGGCAGGATGGATCTTGCTTTAAAAAGTGGGAATGAGTGGACCCGCCCACCCTCACCGCAAATAACACGGATAATTGCCTTCTGCAGCCTAATCAAAGGCAAGGAATGAGATATATAAGTGGATGCCCAGCACGAAATACCATACCCAAGTCTGGACTGCACAAATGCATAGTACATATTAGAGACAACATTACCGGGAAACAGATGCCTTATGTGAATTTCCGCAGCATCAGAAAGAGAACCTGCTTCAGCTTCTTGATATGGAGCCTCCAAGTTAGAGTATCAATGATTCTAATAAAACTGAAAACCTAATTTTTGGTTTCAACTTAATCATGAAAATCTTTCATAGTATTGTCAGTCAAAACACAATCCGAAATATGGTGCCACAGTCCCACTTGAAAGCCTTGTTCCATTCATAAATGCACAGATCCATGTGAACAAATGAAGGGGAAGGAATGCAAAATGGTGCGGGATATTCAAGCTCGAACAACCACTGGAAAACTCACTGAGAATCATAGAGTAGCTTAATAGTCTCTATATTGAAGTCTCATGAGTCTCTTATAGTTTCTAATAGTCTTTTTGAAGCCATTTAGAATTGCAGATTATGTAGCACTAGTTGCATAACCAGTTCCCTGGAAAAAAAGTTATATTGGAATATTTAAAAAGAATGAAAGCTCTCAATTATTGCCACTTTTCCAAATATATAGGTTAACTAGCCGTCAGGCTTCGCTTCGCTCGCCATATCCGTTTAGCCAGGGGGCTCAGTCCCCTGACCCCCGACTGGATCGTCCAAAAATGAGATCAGCGGGCTCGCTTCGCTTCGCTCGCCATATCCGTCTAGCCAGGGGGCTCGGTCCCCTGACCCCCGACTGGATCGTCCAAAAATGAGATCAGCGGGCTCGCTTCGCTCGCCTGCATTTTTCATTCAAGCAGGCTTCATTCCATCAGAAAGTCACAGTACTGAGTAAGCGCAGAAAACCTGAGAAAAACGTTGGAAAAACGCTGATTTTGGGCGTATCTTTGATGAAATATTAAAGTCACCTACCTCATAACAAAATTTTTAGACCATAGCTAAACCTTTGTATCAAATTTGAAAATTTTCTGTCTATTACTTGATGAAAGAGCTAAGAAAACGCAAGATAACGCTAATTTTGTGCGTATCTTTGGCGTTATTTCAAATTCCTTCTAACACAACATTATAACACCCTAGCTTAGCTTCTGTACTAAATTTGAACAATTTCTGTTCATTTGTTCTCGATAAATCTGAGAAAAAGCAAAAAACGCTAATTTTGGGCGTATCTTTGATGTTACTTCAAATTCCTTTTAACACAACATTAATACAACCTAGCTGAGCTTCTGTACTAAATTTGAACATTTTCTGATCATTTGTTCTGAGAAAACAATAAAAAACGCTGGAAAAACGCAGATTTTGGGCGTATCTTTGGAAATTTTTCCAATTCCGTTGTTAGTGCGTGTCTAAAGGGTCAACTAAACATACCTACCAAATTTGAACGTTTTTCGTCCGGTAGATTTTTAGTTCTGCGAGTGAGTGAGTCAGTCAGTCAGTCAGTGAGTGAGTGCCATTTCGCTATAATTATATAGATAGAAGATACAGTAACCATTACTGCAGCGAGCTGGTGAGGCAACTTGCACTACATATTCATGATCTACTAGAGTGAATTTCACTTATAACTGTCAGCATTAGTTGAGAAAGAAGCGTGCACATTATTCATCCTTATTACTGACAGTTTAAGAAAATGTGACTGTTTCAGATTCGGAATAATACTGGATTATGGTGTTTAGTGAGAAGTTGTGTGTATTTTTGGCCTAATTTTTTTTCAAATTACATAATTTATTAAATTTCTGGTGATTATATATAATTGACTATGATTTGGTGTTTCAATCTTACCATAGAGAAACAATAGCGTAAGTAGATATCCCATGGTATAGGGCGTTTATGTCGCAACTCTTACTGTTATCTCAAGCCGATTACTGTCGATTATTGTCGGATTTTACTGTTTTGTTTGGGTAAGAGTGTATGAACGGCACAATATGAGAGACTACCAGCGTCATAAAGCTTCACAGGAAAGAACTACGTGGACTATCAGCTTGAGATAACAGTAAAAGTTGCGACATAAACGCCCTATACCATGGGATATCCACTTATGCTATTGTTTCTCTATGATCTTACTGAATTCAACATTTCTAGCTCGTATATATTTTTCAGACAAAAATTGAATTCCAACTTTCAAACATAACCTATGTTTTGGACATGTTATTTATTACCAGAGTTCGGGAATATGATAGTTTTGGGCCAAGCGTGTTTTATGTACCCGATAATATTTATAAGACTTGTAATGAATGTATCCACAAATAAATAAATTATGAAACAGTGCAGATCTTTGCTCTGCAGCTCTATGTGTATGTATATCTAGTGTCTTGTGTAAATTGTGAAAACCAAGGTATCTAGAATACATGCATTCTAGGTACATTGGTGAAAACTCGATACTGAGCACCTCTACCTCCTAAATGAAAAATCAGACAGTCTCAGATTGAGCAGTTAAGGAAAGTTTAGGTATGTTCTGCGTTGATGACCTTCTCCTCAGTATTGCTAAGAATTAATGAGTTTGGAATCTTGATCGAATATATCTATATGGTTATTCTAGTTTGAGATCTGTTCAATCTATGAGAACAGAACATTTTTTAGCTTCAATAACTCTTCAAAATAATCATTTTATTAATTGAAATCATATCCATACAATTATTGGGAGAGAACAACAGACTAAGTGAAGTAGTATTTGAACTCTCATAACAGACTGGCTGATGATTTTCAACTTTATATTATTTCTAGTTCTGACTATAAATGCGAGTCGCATTTGCAGAATCCCTCCTCACAAACCGCGACATGGCATAATTCCCATTCCTCGCAGTAATCATTGCTTTCACAGGCTGAAAAAAAACAAATTTCAGAAATAGAAATTGAAGTTGTTCAAGATGGAAATAATATAACTTATCAATCAGAGTGAAGTATAGTTTTACTGTAGAAAGATAAAATTTACTGATAAAAAAGAGGAAAAGTTCTTTTGCTGCACTCAAGAAACTGTTCCACACTCACCTACGGTTCATGCGTAAACGTTTATTTCCGTGCAGGAAAGTGTCACTCAGCGCACTAGTTGCACAAATAACTATTTCTGAGTATCAATTTTCTCAGATTCATGAAAAATTAATGAAGCTTTAAACACTCTGAATCATTGCGGCGAGCATATATATTGTGACTCAATATGGTCACTCCATAATAATTAACATTGATGTCTTAGCCTCACCTTGTCCAAAACAAGATGATAAGTTAACTTAATATTGTCAATCATACATTAAGAATTGATTTACCACATCCATTCTCAACCATTTTTTTGTATTCTGATGAAGTAGTAAAAGAGGACTGTAATCCAAATCTGCATCTTTTCATGAACCTTGTTCAGAATAAATTATATATAGCGTATGGCATTTTGACACATTTACCTCTCAAATATGAATTATGCGCTCAATTATAATAATTGATTGTCATTAATTCAAAAAAGTCAAAATATAAAACTATGCACATGGAGAGAACCAGTAGTTCTATTAACATAATTATCAAAAGATAAAACTAGACATATTATAAAGCTATAAGTCCAAATCAGCCAACCATTCAAGAGCTGCTGGTACAGCATTCACAAAATCCTCAACGGCATGGGGATACAACCTGACAGGACAGACCTCAGTTATATGTTTCAAAGTTTTTTTTTTAGAATAAATTGATAAATGATATAAATATTGTTGATATGATTGACCATTGTCCACATCCATTCTTTTTTATTATCTATTTTTATTTGTCCATTTTCATTCTGAAAGGAGTAGCATTCCAACGCTGCAGTCAAAATGAGCTTGCAAAATTAGGAATGATTTATCATTTGATGTACAGATCTCATGATTACATTTATTGATTTTCTCATGTTTAATGTGTATTCTACACTCAAAGATTTAAATAATTTATTTCTCCAAACCAACCACTGATATAAGTTTCGATAAGCTTGAAAACATTACAGTAAAGATGAAGTAGTATGCTCTTATGAATTAATATAAGTTCAGATGTACAGATCTCATGATAATATTTTCCATTGATTTTCTGTTTTTGAATGAGTATTTTCCACACACAGATATAAATAATTTATTTCTTCAAATCACCCATTGATAGAAGATTTGAAAAGCTTGAAAACATTGCAGTGATGATCGAGTGGTATGGTCTTAAGAACCAATATTACTTCGAATTGAGAAGATTCATGAGAATTATTGATTGGGATTAACATATAGAATGTAATAGTTCTTCAAAAAATACAAGTTTTGACTCACGTATGTTGCGAAATATTTTTTCACGTGCTTCGCTTGCAAGAGATGGAAGAGCATTTGTTGCATGCAATTGATAAGTCATCATCCATATGAATATGAATAATTGTAGAAATGAGGATGATGATAGAAATATCTGAAAGTACAAGTTATTTTCCAGATTTTATAAAGCTGCGTTTATACCAAAATTATTAACAAAATGTTAATAACTTAATTCTTTCAGATTCTATTAGATTGAACTGAACTTGACGAACACATATGATCATCATGTAAATGATAAGTTATGTTGAATCCAATAGAATCTATAAGGATTAAGTTATTAACATTTTGTTGATAACATTGGTGTAAACGCAGCTTAAACCCCGCACACAGACATTGATTTTTGTTCGTACGGTATTTTGCCGTCCTTATAAATTCTATAAGGTTAATCAGATGATTTTTTGTCAAGCTTCGTTTGATCTGATAGAATAATATTCATAATGATGCGCAAAATATCGTACGCACAAAGCTCATTATGTGTGTGCTGGGCTTAATTATACTACTGTGAGTCTATTATTTATTCATCCATTTAGTGTATGACATTTTTATATTATTACATTATTATAATTTATTGGATGTCAGATGATTTATTCACATGAATTTCTCTAATTTATTCATCCAGGACTACTTCATTTCAAACTCTACCAAACGTGAAGTTTATCTATTAAAGTGATAAAAATAAATAATGTTTGTAAAAAGCCACCTCTTGATAAATACTCGCCATCCACCTATTCATATTATTAATTGATTTTTTTCAAAAATTATAAATCTATGATGGAATGTCAACTCACCATTTTTAATAAAGTTTCAAAAAATACTTATCTTGAAGGAGCAGTTTTCACTTATGTTGACAGTTATTGTGATCATTTACCAATGAGTATTCTCTCATTTTAATTTCTCTTCGAAAACCATTTCAGTCAAGTGTGAAGGAAAATTGATTAAAAGTAAGATTTCAATTACTAATTCATGATAAGTGATACTGTCAATTATTTTCCTTGAAGAAATATAGATTTATGATGGAACGTATACTTACCATTATTAATGAAGTTCCAAATAAGCAGAATAAGACTTGGATGTGCAGTTTTTACTTCTGGTGACAGTCCCGCGGAAATATGCCAATAAGCCTGTTCAGTCCAATTACTCTACAAAGAAGATTTCAATCAAGTGTGGAGGAAATTTAATTGAAGAGTATATGTCAATAATCTCTTACCACATTCTGAAAAGGTTATCAACTTATGATAACACTAACAATACATTGAAAACCATCATCATTCCAATTTGTGTCAAATAAAATTTTCAATCAAATGTGGAAGAATAGTGATTCATAATCTTCAATATTCCATTTTATTTGTTTAATCATACAATTTGTCGTTCCATTCACGTGTGAAACTCAAAAAATGATTTATGAAACAGTTAAAAAAAAATTTTCAATTGAAGATTTGAGGGGAGAATTGAATTAGAACATCGAATGTACAAGGTTGTAGTCTTGGGTCGAATAACTCTGATAATAAATTGAGCTTTACAAAAAGTAATTGAAAACTCCAGTAAAATGTCATTCCTTTCAAATAGCTCATCAACTTGTATTATGCAACAACTGACAGGAAAAATTGAGATCTTACTTTTAATCAATTTTTCTTCACACTTGAATGAAATAGTCTTCCAAGAGAAATTTGAATGAGAGAAGATTCATTGGAAGATTGCAATAACTGTCAACATATGTGAAAACTGCTCCTTCTAGAAAGTTTTTTTAAAAGTTTATTAAAAATGGTGAGTTGACATTCCAACATCGATTTATAATTTTTGGAAGAATGAATTGGCTATATAATTTAGCAATATCAATGGGTGAATGGCGGATGACGGATGGAGTATTTATCATGGGAAGGCTTTTTTCAAACATGTTTTTTTGTCACTTTCATAGACTAGTAGCTCTGTGAACAGTAGACCTCGCGGAGTTATAAACTACAGTCTCCTCTAATACTGTCCATCGAAGTAAATACTGTCCTATCCTGTCGTGTCGGCTAGATATCGGTGTATGAACGACTAATGGCTGTTTGGGTTGTTGTATCGACAATGCTAATAATTCGATGTAAACAGCTACTATCATCAAACGCTTACCGAGTTGAAAGCAGAGAAAAGTCGGGAGAAAATACTACGCTACTTTAAGTTATCAATTGCATGCCTCACTGCATGCAATTAAAAGTCTACACAACAGCTGTTTTTTTATTAGGTTACAATGAGATATTGAATCACATTTATAATCCACTCGACAGCTGATTTATGATTAATAATTCCTTAGTCCAATTTTTACTCTTATATTGGCGTATGAAGGCGTCTCCTTTTCCTTTTATATCATCCTTGAAATGCAAAATTTCCAATGCAAAGATGTGCAATTTGAAAGGGAACATGCCTATCAAATTTCATAAAAATCGATTGCTGCGTTTTGCCGTAAATGCGGAACATATGAACATAAATATAAACACGGAGAGGAATGCAAAACCATCGAATTGAATCTTAGACCTCACTTCGCTCGGTCAATAAACTTTATGTTTGGAAGAATTCAAAATGAAGTAATCCTGAATGAATTGGGAAAATTCATGTGAATAAATCATCTGACATTCAATAAATTATATTAATGCAATAATATAAAAATGGCATACGACACTAAATAATTAATAATTAATAAATAATAAACTCACAGTAGTATAGTTGATGTAAGTTCTCAAATTATTTCTCTTGGAAGATGAATGAATTTGAATTAATGATGAATTCAATGAATAAATAATAAATTTGAATGAAATGAAACATTCTGTAGTAACAGAATAAAATATATAGAACCTTCTAAATGATATAATTTTTGTAGTTCGTCTGATATTGAATCATTGATGGTGAGATTTCCAATAGAATCTGAAAAATTATTTGTACTTGCAGACATTCCTATCATCATCCTCATTTCTACAATTATTTATATTCATATGGCTGATGACTCATCAATTGCATGCAACAAATGCTCTTCCATCTCTTGCAAGTCAAGCACGTGAGAAGATACTTAGCAACACACGTGAGTGAAAACTTGATGCATTTTTGGAGAAATATCACATTTTATATTTCAATTTCAACAAATAATTCTCATGAATCTCCTCATTTCAAACTCATATTGATTCATAAGAGCATACGACTTGATCTTCACTGCAATGTTTTCAAGCTTTCCAAAGCTTCTATCAATGAATGATTTGAAGAGATAAATTATTTATATCTGTGTGTGGGAAATACTTATTCAAAAAGAGAAAATCGATAGAAAATTTATCATGAGATCTGCACAAAATGTATTATTCCTAACTTTGCAAGATCATTTGAATGCAGCGTTGCAATAGAGTCATGTTTTGCTACGTCTTTCAGAATAAGAATGCATTAATAAAAATAATGAAGAAGAATGGATGTGGTCAATTCTAAATATATGATTGACAATATATAGTTAATTTATCATCTTGTTTTGGACAAGTTGAGGCTAAGACACGAATGTAAACTATTATGGAGTGGCCATATCGAGTCACAATATTCATCCCAATAATTCAGCATTAATATGTTAAAAGCTGCATTGGAAAGTCTCATGATTTCGAGAAAAGTCATATTAGAAAAAAATTCTTCAACTTTCTTATCAGTAAATTCCATATTGAAAACTTCTCAAAAAGAATACTTTGATGTTATTATACAAACAGTAGACTCTAATAAATTCCATCCTCTAGCAGTAAAATTAGACTCCACTCTGATTAATAAGCTACATTATTCCTATTTTGATGAGTGTTCATAATTTGGACGTGGATTTCTCTCTGCACATTCGATTTCTACCTTTGGAATTTGTTTTTTTCCAGCCTGCGATAGCAATGATGTCTGCGAGGAATGGGAATTCTGCAACATCGCGGTTTGTGAGGAGGGATTCTGCAAATGCGACTCTTCATAACTCAAATTATAAAGTTGAGAATCATCAGTTATGAGAGTTCAAATCCAACATATGAATACTTCTTTAATTATTAGTCTGTTGTCGTCGTCCTCTCCCAATAATTCATTGTATGGATATGATTCTGATGAATAAAATGATTATGTTTTTGAGTTATTGTGGCCGGAGATTCTCGAAATTCACTAAATAACTCTCAAACTGAAACAACAATTATGTTAAAGGTGTGTAATTGGAGAATGCTAAGTGACACATAACCTAGCTACATTTGGACTTTTGTATAAACTGGAATTGGAACCGTTTTGGGCTTATAAGCCGGTGCTACTTTTCTGTAAGTTGTGTAATCCTAAATGATTAAATGAATAAATAAATAAACCATAAAGATATATTCAACCTAGTTTTTCATCTCATTTATTCTCAGTTATTTTGAGGACGAGGTCATCGACACAGAATCATGACACACCTAAACTTCCCTCTACTGCTCACTCTGTGACTCTGAGTTTTCTATTTAGGAGATAGAGGTGTACAGTATTAAGTTTCCACAATTTCCACACGAAACAACATATATCAGAGCTACAAAGCAAAGATCTTCCTGTTTTATAATTTATTTATTTGTGGATACAACTATCACGAATTATATAAATATGATCTTGAACGAACAAAAGGCTTGGCCCAATACTATTCTATTCCCAAATTTATGAATAATTATTTTATTCCCAGATAATGAATAACATGTCCAAGAAATAATTTATGCTTGAAAGTTCACATTCAATTTTTGTCTAAGAAATATATACGAGCTAGAAATTTCGAATTTAGTAAGATTGTAACACCAAATCAAAGTCAAACTTACACTTAATTGTCACCGCACATTGAATGTAGAGAGTGACACAGAATAACGGGAACTTTTGAAAACGCCATAAAACATTAGTGGAAAGGGCAAAAATGATTTTGTTCAAAATAATGTGAAGCTCAAGACTTGCAATTTGAGAATTATTCATAACATATAATAAAAATGAATAAATAAATAGATAAAACATTCATCACTTTTTGACAATTACTTCTTCAAGATGGCTTCCTCCTGAACGAATACACTCTTGAAATCTGTGTTGACGATTCCTCATTGATCGCTGCAACATCTGCGTTTCCTGGTCCCATGATCTGTCCACCTGTGATTTTCAGTTTGTGGAGTT